>NC_135214.1:17320227-17435227 GCF_052324685.1 Brachyhypopomus gauderio
GAGTGATTGAGGGAGCGTGAGTGGTTGAGGGAGAGTGAGTGGTTGAGGGAGCGTGAGGGAGCGTGAGTGGTTGAGGGAGAGTGAGTGGTTGAGGGAGCGTGAGTGGTTGAGGGAGAGTGAGTGATTGAGGGAGCGTGAGTGGTTGAGGGAGAGTGAGTGGTTGAGGGAGCGTGAGTGGTTGAGGGAGAGTGAGTTAAGGGAGAGTGAGTGGTTGAGGGAGCGTGAGTGGTTGAAGGAGAGTGAGTGGTTGAGGAAGCGTGAGTGGTTGAGGGTGAGTGAGTGGTTGAGGGAGCATGAGTGGTTGAGGGAGAGTGAGTTAAGGGAGAGTGAGTGGTTAAGGGAGCGTGAGTGGTTGAAGGAGAGTGAGTGGTTGAGGAAGCGTGAGTGGTTGAGGGTGAGTGAGTGGTTGAGGGAGAGTGAGTGGTTGAGGGTGAGTGAGTTGAGGGAGAGTGAGTGGTTGAGGGAGCGTGAGTGGTTGAAGCAGAGTGAGTGGTTGAGGGAGAGTGAGTTAAGGGAGAGTGAGTGGTTGAGGGAGCGTGAGTGGTTGAGGGAGCGTGAGTGGTTGAGGGAGCGTGAGTGGTTGAGGGAGCGTGGTTGAGGGAGAGTGAGTTAAGGGAGAGTGAGTGGTTGAGGGTGAATGAGTGGTTGAAGGAGAGTGAGTGGTTGAGGGAGCGTGAGTGGTTGAGGGAGAATGAGTTAAGGGAGAGTGAGTGGTTGAGGGAGTGTGAGTGGTTGAGGGAGAGTGAGTTAAGGGAGAGTGAGTGGTTGAGGGTGAGTGAGTGGTTGAGGGTGAGTGAGTTAAGGGAGAGTGAGTGGTTGAGGGAGAGTGAGTGGTTGAGGGAGCGTGAGTGTTTGAGGGAGTGTGAGTGTTTGAGGGAGAGTGAGTGGTTGAGGGAGAGTGAGTGGTTGAGGGAGAGTGAGTGTTTGAGGGAGAGTGAGTGGTTGAGGGAGCGTGAGTGGTTGAGGGAGAGTGAGTGGTTGAGGGTGAGTGAGTTGAGGGAGCGTGAGTGTTTGAGGGAGAGTGAGTGGTTGAGGGTGAGTGAGTGGTTGAGGGAGAGTGAGTGGTTGAGGGAGTGTGAGTGATTGAGGGAGAGTGAGTGGTTGAGGGTGAGTGAGTTGAGGGAGAGTGAGTGGTTGAGGGAGAGTGAGTGGTTGAGGGAGCGTGAGTGGTTGAGGGAGAGTGAGTGGTTGAGGGAGCGTGAGTGGTTGAGGGAGAGTGAGTGATTGAGGGAGCGTGAGTGGTTGAGGGAGAGTGAGTGGTTGAGGGAGCGTGAGTGGTTGAGGGAGAGTGAGTTAAGGGAGAGTGAGTGGTTGAGGGAGCGTGAGTGGTTGAAGGAGAGTGAGTGGTTGAGGAAGCGTGAGTGGTTGAGGGTGAGTGAGTGGTTGAGGGAGCGTGAGTGGTTGAGGGAGAGTGAGTTAAGGGAGAGTGAGTGGTTAAGGGAGCGTGAGTGGTTGAAGGAGAGTGAGTGGTTGAGGAAGCGTGAGTGGTTGAGGGTGAGTGAGTGGTTGAGGGAGAGTGAGTGGTTGAGGGAGAGTGAGTGGTTGAGGGTGAGTGAGTTGAGGGAGAGTGAGTGGTTGAGGGAGCGTGAGTGGTTGAAGCAGAGTGAGTGGTTGAGGGAGAGTGAGTTAAGGGAGAGTGAGTGGTTGAGGGAGCGTGAGTGGTTGAGGGAGCGTGAGTGGTTGAGGGAGCGTGGTTGAGGGAGAGTGAGTTAAGGGAGAGTGAGTGGTTGAGGGTGAATGAGTGGTTGAAGGAGAGTGAGTGGTTGAGGGAGCGTGAGTGGTTGAGGGAGAATGAGTTAAGGGAGAGTGAGTGGTTGAGGGAGTGTGAGTGGTTGAGGGAGAGTGAGTGGTTGAGGGTGAGTGAGTTGAGGGAGAGTGAGTGTTTGAGGGAGAGTGAGTGGTTGAGGGAGAGTGAGTGGTTGAGGGTGAGTGAGTGGTTGAGGGTGTGTGAGTTGAGGGAGCGTGAGTGTTTGAGGGAGAGTGAGTGGTTGAGGGAGAGTGAGTGGTTGAGGGAGAGTGAGTTAAGGGAGAGTGAGTGGTTGAGGGTGAGTGAGTGGTTGTGGGTGAGTGAGTTGAGGGAGAGTGAGTGGTTGAGGGGAGTGAGTGGTTGAGGGAGAGTGAGTGGTTGAAGGAGAGTGAGTGGTTGAGGGAGCGTGAGTGTTTGAGGGAGCGTGAGTGTTTGAGGGAGAGTGAGTGGTTGAGGGAGAGTGAGTGTTTGAGGGAGAGTGAGTGGTTGAGGGAGCGTGAGTGGTTGAGGGAGAGTGAGTTAAGGGAGAGTGAGTGGTTGAGGGAGAGTGAGTGGTTGAGGGTGAGTGAGTTGAGGGACCGTGAGTGTTTGAGGGAGAGTGAGTGGTTGAGGGTGAGTGAGTGGTTGAGGGAGAGTGAGTGGTTGAGGGAGTGTGAGTGGTTGAGGGAGAGTGAGTGATTGAGGGAGCATGAGTGGTTGAGGGAGAGTGAGTGGTTGAGGGAGCGTGAGTGGTTGAGGGAGAGTGAGTTAAGGGAGAGTGAGTGGTTGAGGGAGCGTGAGTGGTTGAAGGAGAGTGAGTGGTTGAGGAAGCGTGAGTGGTTGAGGGTGAGTGAGTGGTTGAGGGAGAGTGAGTGGTTGAGGGAGAGTGAGTGGTTGAGGGTGAGTGAGTTGAGGGAGAGTGAGTGGTTGAGGGAGCGTGAGTGGTTGAAGCAGAGTGAGTGGTTGAGGGAGAGTGAGTTAAGGGAGAGTGAGTGGTTGAGGGAGCGTGAGTGGTTGAGGGTGAGTGAGTGGTTGAGGAAGCGTGAGTGGTTGAGGGTGAGTGAGTGGTTGAGGGAGAGTGAGTGGTTGAGGGTGAGTGAGTTGAGGGAGAGTGAGTGGTTGAGGGAGCGTGAGTGGTTGAAGCAGAGTGAGTGGTTGAGGGAGAGTGAGTTAAGGGAGAGTGAGTGGTTGAGGGAGCGTGAGTGGTTGAGGGTGAGTGAGTGGTTGAGGGAGCGTGAGTGGTTGAGAGAGCGTGAGTGGTTGAGGGAGCGTGGTTGAGGGAGAGTGAGTTAAGGGAGAGTGAGTGGTTGAGGGTGAATGAGTGGTTGAAGGAGAGTGAGTGGTTGAGGGAGCGTGAGTGGTTGAGGGAGAATGAGTTAAGGGAGAGTGAGTGGTTGAGGGAGTGTGAGTGGTTGAGGGAGAGTGAGTGGTTGAGGGTGAGTGAGTTGAGGGAGAGTGAGTGGTTGAGGGAGAGTGAGTGGTTGAGGGAGAGTGAGTGGTTGAAGGAGAGTGAGTGGTTGAGGGAGCGTGAGTGGTTGAAGGAGAGAGAGTGGCTGAGGGAGCGTGAGTGGTTGAAGGAGAGTGAGTGGTTGAGGGAGAGTGAGTGGTTGAGGGAGAGTGAGTTGAGGGAGAGTGAGTGGTTGAGGGAGCGTGAGTGGTTGAAGCAGAGTGAGTGGTTGAGGGAGAGTGAGTTAAGGGAGAGTGAGTGGTTGAGGGAGCGTGAGTGGTTGAGGGAGCGTGAGTGGTTGAGGGAGCGTGGTTGAGGGAGAGTGAGTTAAGGGAGAGTGAGTGGTTGAGGGTGAGTGAGTGGTTGAGGGTGAGTGAGTTAAGGGAGAGTGAGTGGTTGAGGGAGAGTGAGTGGTTGAGGGAGCGTGAGTGTTTGAGGGAGTGTGAGTGTTTGAGGGAGAGTGAGTGGTTGAGGGAGAGTGAGTGGTTGAGGGAGAGTGAGTGTTTGAGGGAGAGTGAGTGGTTGAGGGAGCGTGAGTGGTTGAGGGAGAGTGAGTGGTTGAGGGTGAGTGAGTTGAGGGAGCGTGAGTGTTTGAGGGAGAGTGAGTGGTTGAGGGTGAGTGAGTGGTTGAGGGAGAGTGAGTGGTTGAGGGAGTGTGAGTGAATGAGGGAGAGTGAGTGGTTGAGGGTGAGTGAGTTGAGGGAGAGTGAGTGGTTGAGGGAGAGTGAGTGGTTGAGGGAGCGTGAGTGGTTGAGGGAGAGTGAGTGGTTGAGGGAGCGTGAGTGGTTGAGGGAGAGTGAGTGATTGAGGGAGCGTGAGTGGTTGAGGGAGAGTGAGTGGTTGAGGGAGCGTGAGTGGTTGAGGGAGAGTGAGTTAAGGGAGAGTGAGTGGTTGAGGGAGCGTGAGTGGTTGAAGGAGAGTGAGTGGTTGAGGGTGAGTGAGTTGAGGGAGAGTGAGTGTTTGAGGGAGAGTGAGTGGTTGAGGGAGAGTGAGTGGTTGAGGGTGAGTGAGTGGTTGAGGGTGTGTGAGTTGAGGGAGCGTGAGTGTTTGAGGGAGAGTGAGTGGTTGAGGGAGAGTGAGTGGTTGAGGGAGAGTGAGTTAAGGGAGAGTGAGTGGTTGAGGGTGAGTGAGTGGTTGTGGGTGAGTGAGTTGAGGGAGAGTGAGTGGTTGAGGGGAGTGAGTGGTTGAGGGAGAGTGAGTGGTTGAAGGAGAGTGAGTGGTTGAGGGAGCGTGAGTGTTTGAGGGAGCGTGAGTGTTTGAGGGAGAGTGAGTGGTTGAGGGAGAGTGAGTGTTTGAGGGAGAGTGAGTGGTTGAGGGAGCGTGAGTGGTTGAGGGAGAGTGAGTTAAGGGAGAGTGAGTGGTTGAGGGAGAGTGAGTGGTTGAGGGTGAGTGAGTTGAGGGACCGTGAGTGTTTGAGGGAGAGTGAGTGGTTGAGGGTGAGTGAGTGGTTGAGGGAGAGTGAGTGGTTGAGGGAGTGTGAGTGGTTGAGGGAGAGTGAGTGATTGAGGGAGCATGAGTGGTTGAGGGAGAGTGAGTGGTTGAGGGAGCGTGAGTGGTTGAGGGAGAGTGAGTTAAGGGAGAGTGAGTGGTTGAGGGAGCGTGAGTGGTTGAAGGAGAGTGAGTGGTTGAGGAAGCGTGAGTGGTTGAGGGTGAGTGAGTGGTTGAGGGAGAGTGAGTGGTTGAGGGAGAGTGAGTGGTTGAGGGTGAGTGAGTTGAGGGAGAGTGAGTGGTTGAGGGAGCGTGAGTGGTTGAAGCAGAGTGAGTGGTTGAGGGAGAGTGAGTTAAGGGAGAGTGAGTGGTTGAGGGAGCGTGAGTGGTTGAGGGTGAGTGAGTGGTTGAGGAAGCGTGAGTGGTTGAGGGTGAGTGAGTGGTTGAGGGAGAGTGAGTGGTTGAGGGTGAGTGAGTTGAGGGAGAGTGAGTGGTTGAGGGAGCGTGAGTGGTTGAAGCAGAGTGAGTGGTTGAGGGAGAGTGAGTGTTTGAGGGAGAGTGAGTGGTTGAGGGAGCGTGAGTGGTTGAGGGAGAGTGAGTTAAGGGAGAGTGAGTGGTTGAGGGAGAGTGAGTGGTTGAGGGTGAGTGAGTTGAGGGACCGTGAGTGTTTGAGGGAGAGTGAGTGGTTGAGGGTGAGTGAGTGGTTGAGGGAGAGTGAGTGGTTGAGGGAGTGTGAGTGGTTGAGGGAGAGTGAGTGATTGAGGGAGCATGAGTGGTTGAGGGAGAGTGAGTGGTTGAGGGAGCGTGAGTGGTTGAGGGAGAGTGAGTTAAGGGAGAGTGAGTGGTTGAGGGAGCGTGAGTGGTTGAAGGAGAGTGAGTGGTTGAGGAAGCGTGAGTGGTTGAGGGTGAGTGAGTGGTTGAGGGAGAGTGAGTGGTTGAGGGAGAGTGAGTGGTTGAGGGTGAGTGAGTTGAGGGAGAGTGAGTGGTTGAGGGAGCGTGAGTGGTTGAAGCAGAGTGAGTGGTTGAGGGAGAGTGAGTTAAGGGAGAGTGAGTGGTTGAGGGAGCGTGAGTGGTTGAGGGTGAGTGAGTGGTTGAGGAAGCGTGAGTGGTTGAGGGTGAGTGAGTGGTTGAGGGAGAGTGAGTGGTTGAGGGTGAGTGAGTTGAGGGAGAGTGAGTGGTTGAGGGAGCGTGAGTGGTTGAAGCAGAGTGAGTGGTTGAGGGAGAGTGAGTTAAGGGAGAGTGAGTGGTTGAGGGAGCGTGAGTGGTTGAGGGTGAGTGAGTGGTTGAGGGAGCGTGAGTGGTTGAGAGAGCGTGAGTGGTTGAGGGAGCGTGGTTGAGGGAGAGTGAGTTAAGGGAGAGTGAGTGGTTGAGGGTGAATGAGTGGTTGAAGGAGAGTGAGTGGTTGAGGGAGCGTGAGTGGTTGAGGGAGAATGAGTTAAGGGAGAGTGAGTGGTTGAGGGAGTGTGAGTGGTTGAGGGAGAGTGAGTGGTTGAGGGTGAGTGAGTTGAGGGAGAGTGAGTGGTTGAGGGAGAGTGAGTGGTTGAGGGAGAGTGAGTGGTTGAAGGAGAGTGAGTGGTTGAGGGAGCGTGAGTGGTTGAAGGAGAGAGAGTGGCTGAGGGAGCGTGAGTGGTTGAAGGAGAGTGAGTGGTTGAGGGAGAGTGAGTGGTTGAGGGAGAGTGAGTGGTTGAAGGAGAGTGAGTGGTTGAGGGAGCGTGAGTGGTTGAAGGAGAGTGAGTGGTTGAGGGAGCATGAGTGGTTGAGGGAACGTGAGTGGTTGAAGGAGAGTGAGTGGTTGAGGGAGAGTGAGTGGTTGAGGGAGCGTGAGTGGTTGAGGGAGCGTGAGTGGTTGAAGGAGAGTGAGTGGTTGAGGGAGAGTGAGTGGTTGAAGGAGAGTGAGTGGTTGAGGGAGCGTGAGTGGTTGAAGGAGAGTGAGTGGTTGAGGGAGCGTGAGTGGTTGAGGGAACGTGAGTGTTTGAAGCAGAGTGAGTGGTTGAGGGAGAGTGAGTTAAGGGAGAGTGAGTGGTTGAGGGAGCGTGAGTGGTTGAGGGAGCGTGAGTGGTTGAAGGAGAGTGAGTGGTTGAGGGAGCGTGAGTGGTTGAGGGAGCGTGAGTGGTTGAAGGAGAGTGAGTGGTTGAGGGAGCGTGAGTGGTTAAGGGAGCATCAGCAAAGAGCAGCGTCCGCAGCTCCAGGGACGTTCCTTCATCTTCATAAAGCTCCTGGGCCTGCAGTGGGAACATGACAGCAACATTAATATGAAATCCAAAAACACAGATTGAAAAGATTTAATTTAAATTCAATGACTGTAAAGTCATTCAGTAGCCGTGACGTGTAGTAACATGTTTTGATTTCTTTGTGGCAAGTAAAAAAAAAGATCTGGAAACTGATCAAATCTTGATGAGGAATGAAATTTGAGACCCATAAAAGTTTATCAAAATGTTGTTTTATAACCTTATTCTCTCAAATGAAGATTATCATTATTATCAGAATGATTTTTACATTAATTGTTATACTAGTAATAAAATGTATTGCTGTAATTATTTTAATCTTTATAGTATGGTCTTCCTAATTTGTGTGTGTGTGTGTGTGTGTACAGATTTATCATGGCAGAGTTACTGCAAACTGAAAAAGCCTATGTCAGAGACCTCCACGAGTGTTTAGAGGTGAGAAGCAACACTTTTCCCACATTCTCCTCTTCCCTGTCACTAAATGTGCTAATCAACACAATTCAGTATTATATTGAAAATCACAACTCAGCATAATTAATTTGTATGACATATGTTTCATCTTGTGTATGTATGTGCTTGTGTGTGCTTTTGTGTGTGTGTGTGTGTGTGTGTGTGTGTGTGTGTGTGTGTGTGTGTGTGTGTGTGTGTAGACATACCTGTGGGAGATGACCAGCGGGGTGGAGGAGATACCACCAGGAATTGCCAACAAAGAACATGTCATTTTTGGAAACATTCAGGAGATTTATGACTTCCACAATAAGTATGGGCTGGTCTCCCAACACTAAAGAGTATTACATCATGTTTTCCTCACCATGATGCACACACTGTGTTGCTAAATCAGACCTTTGTTCTTGTGTGGATAAAGGATGAATCGTAGGAATATATTTTCCTTTTAAAATAAGCTTAAAATATGTAAATGCATGCAAATGTAATGCTGTATTCCTGATACAATGTGCCACTTAATTAGGCCTATGATTAAGCAAGCTTTTCATCTTTGTTTTTGTTTAGTATCTTCCTGAAAGAATTGATCAATTATGAACAGTTACCAGAGGATGTCGGTCACTGTTTTGTCACGTGGGTAAGTGTGTCACATTGGTAAGTGTGTTACATGGGTATGTGTCACATGGATAAGTGTGTCACATGGGTAAGTGCCACTGTGGCCTAAAAACAGTCCTTCCAGAATAAGAGTGGTGAATAATTTTTCAGATTCCAATTCCAAATGTGCAAACTGAAATCTTAGATCTTACATATATGCACAATTTGACTGTGGGATCATTTGTACTCCTGCATGAATTATCTAAAGGAACTATCTCTGACCTCCAACAGTGTTTAATTTTTTTATGCATATGAGGTTAAAATGTAAATGAACAATATCTTTTACTTTTGTTTTGTTTTGCATTTTCCAGGCGGATAAATTCCAAATTTACGTGACTTATTGTAAAAACAAGCCGGATTCCAGCCAGCTAATCCTGGAGCATGCTGGGAATTTTTTTGATGTAAGAGCATCTCTGATCCCAGTGATATACTTCTCTATTCTACTGTTTTACCACCTTGGCAGTAATTTCTACTTTCATTTATTCATTTATTTAGACAGTTCCAGCCAGGGACCAATGGAAAAAACAGCCCTGAGCATATTTTTGCTATTTTAAACTGGGGCTTTGAGAAAATGTTTGACTTACCAGCTAGGTGATGCCAGCTAGCCATGGAACCTAAATTAAGTTACCAATTTGCCAATTATAGGAATTATAGGACACAGTCCTGTTAACCCAGTGAAAGTAAACACTGATGTACGTAGTGATGACGTACATGGCTGTACTGAATGCTAGGTACTGAATGCTGAGTAAGAAATGCTAAGTACTGAGTATTACATGTTCCATACAGGAAATTCAGCAGAGGCACGGCTTGGCAAACTCCATCTCCTCCTACCTTATCAAGCCTGTTCAGAGGATCACCAAATACCAGCTCCTTCTCAAGGTGCTGAGTGTGTGTGTGTGTGTGTGTGTGTGTGTGTGTGTGTGTGTGTGTGTGTGTGTGTGTGTGTGTGTGTGTGTGTGCGTGCGTGCGTGCCTGCGTGTGTGTGTGTGTGTGCATTCTAGTTTCCATTTGGTCTGACTTGTCTAGGTGTCCATCCAGTACGATGTTCTCCTGGATACAATCATATAAGTCACTTTGCTTGTCACTTCTCACTTCTTCCGCCCATCTGCTATTTTGAGCTTATTATAAAATAAGCTACATTAGTGGGGAGTCTAATGGAATCACAGTGTCTGGTTTTGGCAACCCTAGTGTACGTGTTTATTTGTAAGAGGGGATAAAAGAGATATCAGCTCTCAGACAGAAATCAGACAGAATCCAAAGATTGCTGATAATTTGGTTTCCCCAAGGAACAACCACAGCTTTTAAGTATCTGCCTCTCCCTCCTCACTATCTATCTCTTCTCTCTCTCTCTCTCTCTCTCTCTCTCTCTCTCTCTCTCTCTCTCTCTCTCTCTCTCTCTCTCTCTCTCTCCCCCCTTCCTCTCTGTCTGTTGTGACTGTCTGAGGAGATTAGCAGGTCAGCAACCATAGCAAACATCTTAGTTTTCTCTCATTTTCACATAAAAACCCTTATGAACATACTGTCCTTTTCCAAAAGCCATACGAGAATAAATTAGATGTTTACTTCGTCCACACAGCATGAAAGCACGCCATCGCGTTCTGATTTTGGGTGGTGTGTGCGTCATGGGACTTGACCTGTAGGTTTTTTTCTTTGGTTGGTATGAACATGCTTGTCCTCTTAAAGCCATACAAGAAATGCCATTTTTAGGCCTCAGATTTCATTTTAGATCAAAATTTGATCAGTTCACGCGCCTGTGTTGGCCCTCAGGAGCTGCTGAGCTGTTGTGAGGAGGGTAAAGGGGAGATGAAGGAGGGGTTGGAGGTGATGCTGGGAGTCCCGAAGAGAGCCAACGATGCCATGCACCTCAGCATGCTGGAAGGTAGGCGCGACCTCTGGTGACCTTGTCCACACGGCACCCACACCACATGGCAGCGAGAGCTCACCCAAAACCTCACAGCAGAAGCCCGGAGCACCCTATGTGCTCTCGTTTGGAGAATGTGCTCATAAACGGAGAGATCTGTGTGTGCTTAGTGTTTGTCTGTGGCAAATCAGTTCAGATTATCCATCATGGTATGAATCTGCTTTGTCCTGTGGAACTCTGAAACCGTTACCTCCTGTGACCTCTCACCTCTCACCTCTGGCCTTGCCGCAGGTTTTGATGAGAACATGGACGTGCAGGGTGAGCTGATCCTACAGGACACGTTCCAGGTGTGGGACCCCAAATCGCTGATCCGCAAGGGCCGTGACCGCCACCTCTTCCTCTTCGAAATCTGCCTCGTCTTCAGCAAGGAGATCAAAGATTCAGCGGGACACACTAAATACGTCTACAAGAACAAACTACTGGTACTCTGGGTCATGTAGTATTATTACATTACACGTAAAAGTACAATTTGGAATTACAGTGTCCACCATTGTTGTAAATACAATTTTTAGTGTGAGTCTTTCTCAGCTTCTCAGCGAGCATACTAATTTTGTGAAATTCCAAACAATCATGTTGGTAATTGTTTTATGTTTTATGTAAAGTATTTCAAGGTTCAATAGTCAAAACTGAAGAAACACAACCTCTAGTGGTTAAGTCAGTGAACACAGAAACACTAATTATTTTATTTTATTTTTTACTTTGGCATATGTTCAATACAGCATGCCTCGAAGATCTATGATGGCCTGCAGAGTTCCTAGCATTACCAACGCTGTCGTGACTTCACTTTTAGCTTTGCATTAGGCTGCTCATTAATAAAAATTATTTAACAAGTTGTTAGCAAAGGTGAAGCACGTTATCAAATATGTTATATGTTATCTCAGGGTAGGAGTGCTTGTATGCAGTGGGCTGTATAAATCATTATCATCAGGAGAAAGCTGCTCTGCTCTCCTCCACTGATTCATTCTCCCGTGTCTGGCATTTCGCCATATGTGGTGTTGTCCACAACGAAATGTAGTTTTGTGATTTTTTTTTTGTTGCATTGGGAGCTACAAGCCAGGGGTGGGTTTCCCGAAACGTTCTTAGCGCTAAGTAGGCCCTACTTCTTAACCTCGTATGAAACGTACGAGGTTAAGAAGTACTTAGCGCTACGAACGTTTCGGGAAACCCACCCTAGTTTGATGCAGTTGACCAGCACTGCATGTTTCTCAGAAGGTGGTTGAGCTAAAGTAGCACTTTACTTCAGTATAGACCGTCAAACTGATTGCATAATCACTTAACAAACTAAACGCTAAACAAGACCATCGTTTGCTTCGTTTTGGTTTACGCTTTTTTTTCTTGGTCAGAGATGCAGTGGTCGCTTGGCTGTTGGTCCAGCCTCAATATATTTCGTTGTAAAATATCATATTTTATCCACTTATCCATGATTGGTAAAACTTTTTTGCTAATAATTTAATTAATATCTGTTACACCTGAACTTCCGTTTCGTAAAATATCTATATGGACTGGAAGGATTTTTACTTTGAAAAACATTAAAGCAAAAGAAACGTTGGGCTAACAGGTTCCTAGTAGTACCACTATGGCCCACTAGAGGGCCACCGCGCACAGGTTAAAACTGCTGCTCTAGTAAGGATCTATACTCTGTTCATCACGTAAAGTCTGTCACTCAACTCAGTGCATTATATAGATTTATATAGATTACATTTACATTACATAAAGTGACTGACGACGATAAACAGAAAACAAGATTGCGTCCTAGGATGTAGTTTTTCAAACTGCAGGTTTTCTCAGGCACCTAATGCACATGCGCTGATGCCATTGCTGAAATAATGTTCTATATAACTCAGTTGTTTGAATTAGTAAGAAAATATGATAATGCACATTTAAATATCATCTTTAAGAAGAAGAAAATATAACTATGCTTAAATGTGCATCTGCTGGATCATTTGTACAGCATATGATGAGCAGAGTTCAAGGATATCATTGTAGATTTTCATGCATATTGACACATGGACACTACCAGGCACACCAAAGCAAGCTTAGAAGTGCGTGAGTTTAGACCCGTTTGTGCAGTTCACACCTGTATATATCACAAGATGTTTATCAGAGAGCTTAAAGACAAGACAAGCAGGTGTGTGTCTGCATGTTTACGGGAGTGTGTGTGTGAGAGGAGCCCGTCCCTGTTTAAGGGGATGTGACGCTTGAGCTCTTATGATGTCTCCTATGTCCTCTTGGTTTTCAGACATCTGAACTGGGGGTGACGGAACACATCGAGGGAGATCCCTGTAAATTTGCACTGTGGGCGGGACGGACGCCCTCGTCCGACAACAAGACCGTCCTCAAGGTCCGTGCTATCTGCGTTTAAACAAACACGTCCACTCCCTCACCGCACCTGTGCTTGATCAACACACCTGTGCTCAGGTGGACTCAGACTTTAGAACTCCCAGGGTATTACTGCTGTGCACACAGTAGCCTGTTACTATCATGAAGAATCTGGTTTAAGGTTTAAAATTGGGAACGCTGGTGACTAAAAACACAGGGATGGTATTTAAAGACCCACACAGTTCTTTATTATCACCTTGGGCCCAAGGTGCACACAAGGTGAATAGGGTGGAGATGGATGGTTAAGGTGGAGGAGGTGTAAGTGGGTGATAAAGGTGAAGTGAGGTAGGTGTAGATGGATAGGTAGGGGTGCAGATAGATGTTTTACAAACACTACAGCAGAGAGAAACAAACAAACATTACAAGCTCCACTCTTGAGTTATGTATCCAGACATTACGAATGGATCACTCATCATGTAGCACGTCTTGAGATTTCAAAGCAATCAGAACAGATTCACTCTTATATACAACAACTACATGATAAGGAAATAGCATCCTGTTCCTTATAGACCCTACTGCATGCTTCCTGTCAGTAGGACTATGGCCTTCTGGTGTGGCTACAATGGGCAAGTATGTGGCCTGGATTATAGGGAAAGTCTCTGGTACAATCCGCAGGCGTCTAGCATAGAGGCGAAGCAGGAATGGATCAGAAACATTCGGGAGGTGATCCAGGAGAGGATCATCCACCTGAAGGGGGCGCTGAAGGAGCCCATTCCAATACCCAAAACTCCCGCCAAGCCACGCAACAACAGCAAGAGGTCAGCCACGACACTCGGCCCGCTCTGGCCGTTAGACCACGGGCCACGGCATCACAGAAACTTTCACAACCTTGAAAATCTGCTTCTGTTTTGTGTGTGTTTGTGTGTGTGTGTGTTTGCATGTGCAGGGAAGCTGGAGAGGATATGGACAGTCAGGGAGATGGCAGCAGTCAGCCAGACACCATCTCCATTGCGTCTCGGACATCTCAGAACACAGTTGACAGTGACAAGGTAGCTGTGTGCTTGACTCTTCTCCCTCTGAGTCCTGCTTCTGTCTGTCAGCCATCTCACACTGCAGTCATGACCTGAACGGGCAGTTGATCATTTAAAAAAATTGTTCAGCTCAACAAACTCTTTCCATTTAAATATCTTTTAATTGAAAGATTTTAGGGTTCAACAAAATATTTTGGTTGCATCTAAAATCACATATGTACTATACATAAGCCGTAACATTTGTGAGGTTAAATACTGTCAGTTGGAATCTAAATGGCATTTTTGACCTTGTTTCGTATGGTAGTATCTGTTTGGATGCTGTGAATTAGCCTGCTGACTCCACCCTTAACATAGTCATGTGACCATTGATTGACACATGAATGTGAAACAGGGTTTCCTGCCCTTTTTCTTCTGTGTTTAGCAGGGGTCTTGTCATATTGGTGTAGATATGGTAGTCAAGATGGAGATTTATATTTAGTGTGTCAGTTAATCATGTAAAATCATGCAAAGTCTGTTTAGGTTGTGTTCTGGTGTGTGTCCTTATAGGAACTATGAGAAGCCCTATGACATCAAAGTAAGATACATTGTTTGCACGTGTTTGACATTTGTCGTATGTACGTGACGAGGACGTTTACGTGTGTGTACGTGTATGTGTGTGTGTGTGAGGTGTGAGATGTGACTTGATCTTGCCCAAAACAAAGCTGGAACTGTCAGTGCTGAGTGGGTTTGTTCTCGTGTTGTTGTACTTACCAGGGAAATGTCAGTGCTGTATATCAGCAGGAGGTAACGTGTGTGTGTGTGTGTGTGTGTGTGTGTATGTGTGTCATGGTGACAGAGAGAGAGAGAGAGATTGTGTATGTGCGCACACACGTGCATGTGACATAGTGACAGCGTCATAAAGAGAAGCACACACACAGTGTGTGTGTGTGTGTGTGCGCGCGCGTGCGTGCGTGCGTGCGTGTGTGTGTGTGTGTATGCTGGGTCACAGAGCGCGTGTTTTCCTCCCTTCTCTGCGTGGGAGTGCTGTGTAGAAGAGTTTGGCTCTCCACACCAGCTCGTGGGTAGATGTTGTTTGTTTCTGACCTGGAGAAGAATGTAATGACCACCGTGCTTTTGCAAACAGCTAGACGCTAATGCGTCCGTGCACTTGTGTACGATGTGGGTTTTTTTGTTTTTTTATTTATAAGTTTGTCAACGTTGGTGGTTCCGTAGTGGACGTTGTCAGGGACGTGTAAATGACTCCAGACTGCTCTGAGGTCTACGCCACGTCTACTCGGGGACGAAGCCTCTGCTCCCTGTCTATACGCACCCACCTGGGTTTGTGGTGCTGTCTCTCTCTCTCTCTCTCTCTCTCTCTCTCTCTCTCTCTCTCTCTCTCTCTCTCTGTAGAAATGCTCTTTCTTCTTTGAATGTCTTTAGGTGTTATGCCATTTTTCTCATAGCACATAATGTTGATGGCGTACACATGGGACACAGACACCCTGTCCATCTCCATGGCGTCTCTGGCCATTAGCTTTGGGGAAAAAAAAACTTACACTGTGCTTTATTGCAGATAACAAAGCAGTGATTTCATTTGAACATATATAACTGAAAATGCAAACAGTCAAATATACTTCTAAATAATATTAAGCCAGCAAGTTTATTTTCTGTCCCTTTGTCTTATGATTTTGTTTTTAGGGAGCAGGCTTATCTTCTGTCTCCCTTTCTGTGTTTCGTGAGGACACATGGACACTGTCCAGAGTCCACTCCTCCTCCTCGGTTCTGGCTGTCTTATCTCTGCCTTGTACCTAGCAGCATACATAGTGACTATACTGTTGAATATTTACTGTGGAATAAGCTTCTGCTACACACACACACAGAACAGACGGGCATTTCCCAGCTGTAGGACGGTGTGTGTGTGTGCGTGTGTTTGGAGTAATGGCTCCAGCCCTGACAACCCTCCCCCAGTGGTAGGGCTTCAGCTGGGCCCAGCCTGTGTGGTTCGCTCCTGTTCTCTGCCACACTTCCCCATCTCCACACACGCCTGTCTCCTGCCCACCCCACCATCCTGGGGTTTCCCTCTCGCCCTCCCAGCCTACGTGTGTCAGGTGAAGATCTGATGAGCGCGCTTGCCTGCGGACGAACCACACTAGGAGTCCTGAAGCTGGATCCCGGCAAAGGAAATCAGGCGGCCATGTAAAAGGGCTTGACCGAGATGCATCTTCTGCAGAGGAAGTTCTCCGCCTGGTACTGTAGCCTTCAGACTGGTACTAATGGTACTAATGGTACTAATGGTACTAATGCCTTCAGACATGACTGCAGCGACAGACAGTGCCTGCTAGATAATGAAGCTATTCTCCCCTCCACACCACTGTATCTGTGTGTCACAAGACCATCCGCGTGCTACAGAGATGAGTGCCGCTGGGTTAGATACACACACACACACACACACACACACACACACGTACACACTGCCGTGTGTTCACATGGGCAGCTGCCACACAGAGCTGTGATCAGGGAGGTGTATAACTAGATAGAGTACACACACAAAAGACAGCAGCACTCAGTATACAGGTGGTTCAGCCTTTCAGATAGTCACCGGTGACGGGGATTTTAATATCTCCTGCAAGTCCGTCTGGCCTAGCCAATCAGAACGCTGCTCACAGAGGGGGAGAGAGGTAGAGCTCACAGAGAGAAAGTAACAGAAATAAAGAGAGAGTAAGAGTGAGTGAGAGAGGGAGCGTGAGTGAGAGAGTGAGAGATAGAGTAAGTGAAAGAGAGAGACAGCAAACGGAGAGATAGGCGAGTCGCCATGCTGAAGTGGATGAGCTTTAAACTTTTCAAAGCGAGCAGTCGAGTAAGTAGTATATATTTCTCACGTAAGTAGTGTATGTTTCTCACATAAGTAGTGTATGTTTCTCACGTTTCTCACTGCTGATGAAGGCTGGGAGAGTGAGCAGAAAGTGATCAGACAGACGGGTGTGAATGAGGAGTCTGTTCACAGTGAAGGTGGCCAGGTGTTTTTAGAACTGAGTAAGAGCAGGGAATACTAGATGTGTGTGTGTGTGTGTGTGTGTGTGTGTGTGTGTGTGTGTGTGTGTGTGTGTGTGTGTGTGTGTGTGTGTGTGTGTGTGTGTGTGTGTGTTGGGTGGGTATTGTATTCCTAAAGAATCGATAACTTGTGTTTTAATGTTAAGCTTTCCATTTTTCAGTGTGGAAAAAAATTATTTTGAGTTGTTCAGATCACCAAGAGATGCTGGATTCTGTAGGTTCTGTGGTCTGTCTGTGCATGTGCGTGTCTGTATGTGTGTGTGTGTGTGCGTGCGTGTCTGTGCGTGCGTGTGTCTGTATGTGACTGTGCGCATGCATGCGTGTGTGTGTGTGTGTGCGCGTGTGTTTTTCAGTTCAGTAACAGCTGAGACTAGGGCCAGGCAATTAGAAATAGGCTATTAAAGCACACTGTGAATGAGATGAAAAACAAAGAGTTTGCTCTTAGAAATGCATTAGCATATTAGCATACCTATTCCTGTCAAACATGCTCAATCCAGACTGTCCTGCTTATTCCAGACTGTCCTGCTTATTCCAGACTGTCCTGCCTATTCCAGACTGCCCTGCCTATTCCAGACTGACCTGCCTATTCCAGACTGACCTGCCTATTCCAGACTGACCTGCCTATTCCAGATTGTCATGCCTATTCCAGACTGTCATGCCTATTCCAGACTGTCATGCCTATTCCAGATTGTCATGCCTGTTCCAGACTGTCATGCCTGTTCCAGACTGTCATGCCTGTTCCAGACTGTCATGCCTGTTCCAGACTGTCATGCCTGTTCCAGATTGTCATGCCTATTCCAGATTGTCATGCCTATTCCAGATTGTCATGCCTGTTCCAGATTGTCATGCCTATTCCAGATTGTCATGCCTATTCCAGACTGTCATGCCTATTCCAGATTGTCATGCCTATTCCATGTATCCTCCTGCTCTTCTGCATCATGTGTTTGGTTCTCAGCAGGGTTCCTCTGGTGTTTCAGGTGTTTAGTGTCAAAGCGAGTGCTGAATGTTGATGTCCTCGTCTGCTCTACTCCTGCCAGAATCGGCTGTGTTTGTCCTAGCGTGGTTTTGTAACAGAAATGAGGTCACAGCAGGGGTCGTGTCCTCGTGGCTTTTGTGAAACGCTGGATCAGCAGCAGGACGGTTGTGTGTTAGCATGTGGCGTCTTGCTTCCAGCCCTTAGATCAGTGCTGTGTTGTCTATTGATTCTCTGAGTAATGATACATGCTGTTGGAAGGGTGCGTGGTGCCAGAGCAGAGGCTGGGTGACAGAAGTGTGTGTGTGTGTGTGTGTGTGTGTGTGTGTGTGTGTGTGTGTGTGTGTGTGTGTGTGTGAGAGAGAGAGAGAGATACGGGGAGGGATGGAGGAGTGAGAGAAAGGGAGGGAGAGATGGAATGAGAGTGTAAAACCTCTCTCAAGCCTCTGATCTCCATGACAAAGGTTCTGCCCCGTGAACGGCACAAACCCGGTGTCCTCTGTCGCCGCCGAGCTTTCCGAGGTGGGATTTTGTGCGCCTGGCAGTGGAAGTCTCCTAGCAACACGTCCTTGCTCCCCCTCAGCTCCGAGACCTGATACTCCCATATGCAGATGGTTGGGCAAAGTAGGGAGATAGAAAGAGACAGAGAGAGAGAGAGAGAGAGAGAGAGGAAAAGGGAGGGAAAGAAAGAGACAGAAATAGAGGAAGATGGATAGATGGACAGAGGGAGAGAGGGAGAGAGGGGGAGAGAGAGAGAGAGAGAAAGAGAGAGAAGACAGAATGAGTGGACTGTGTCTGCACTGTTACTGTAGGTTAGGATGGTTCCTAGCTACTGGGATCTAGTTACTAGACTAGTACAGTCAAGTACAATATGTTCACATTTACTGTTACCCGGTTTATCCACATTTGTTTTTCTATGTGCTTCCCGGTAAGGTGATGTCTCCCTTATCCTCTGCAACTCAACAGATCGAAAGCCAGTTCGGTGTTGATCTGGGAACTGTATTAACTGACCTGTGTCCATGGGTAGAGGCAGATGGGCAGATGTAAGATCAGTGCTTGGAGGAGACTGCAATCTGCTGCTGGTCTTCTGACTGCTCCCTCTTTTGGATGTTTTAGTGTTATTACTGAGTCAGACGTGTGTGTCTGGAACAGTAGAGCAGGGGCCTGTGTGTCTGCAGCATGTTGAAGAATCAGGACTAAGGACTCAGACTGTAGTTCAGATGCTCTGAGTTTACTGTGTTTACTGTGTTTGACCCTGAGGCTCGAGGCCACTGGACAGCCCCAATGGTTGGACGTCCTCTCTCTCAGACTGAAAGACTGAAGACCTGAAAGTTGATTGATCACATTTGCCCAAAACTGTTTAATATTTTTGTTTCCCTACACACTGTGTTGGGTAGTTTGGGTATTTAACCTCTGGAATGAAGCCAAGTTGACTTGTGATGGGTGAAAGGAGCTTCTGCTATTAAAAGATCCTTCTGGACATCGCGTGCTCTTACTGTATGAAGTTAGACTCGGTTCTTTGCTGGTAGTTGCATTGAATCTGAAAGGTCAGGATTCCACCGCCATCGCCAAGGCAACTGTTGAGATGGAGAGGAAGTTGCACATGCTTTGGATTTTGTCACACGTAATTCCCAGATCCAGATCCCCTCCACATCCGGGCTAGAACTCTAGTGCCACACGTCAAGAGCACAATATATCTGTCCTAGGTACACACTGTGCACACGTGATGCAGGTGGTGTGGTTCCCTCTTGGAAACATTACACCATGGTTAAGTCACTTCCTGTAGTATTTATTGTTGTTACACAATCAGTTCAGTCAGTGGACTTACAGTAAATGTACCCGTTTATGGTCACAGTCTTATTCAGTGTGAAAGTTAATAAAACAACCAGATTGGCAGGTCACGGATACAAGCAGCATGTTTTACTCTGCCATATTTTATACAAGTATGTTTTATACAAATATTCATGTGCCATATTTTTATACAAACTCAAAAGGTTTGGCATTTTCTCTGTAGTTCCAGTTCTTGTGGAGTCTGTGAGGTCTCAGCGCTCTGATCCTGATGAGGTCTTCACCCAACTCATTCTCCAAGCTCTCCCAAGAGCACTTTACTCACATTCTCAGTTTCTCTCATTAAAATCTACCTTTCAGGCTAATTAATCCTTCTCCTTCCATGATGTTTTGTGATTAGAGCATAGTGTTTTCAGGGTATATTTCTAGTGTCCTCTCTCATACCTGTAAACACTGATAGTGTGTGTGTGTGCGTGTGTGTCTGGGTAGAGGAGGATGGGGAGAAGGCTCAGGAGGTGGAGTTCACTGTCTCAGGAGGTGGAGTTCACACTTGGATAGAAACTTATTGTTCTCTGAGTTGCACTGAAACCAGGTTGCTGACTGTGGTTAAGCTCAGCTGTGGAGGTGGTAGCTCGAGGTTATAATAAACACTGAGCATTAGAACAGCTACTCAGAATACTCATATTAGGGTAGAGTAATTATTGTTCAAGTATTACCAATAGTGATTGTTGACCCTTGACATTATTTTATGCTTTGCGAAGGTATCTGCTAAACGAAACACTAAAAGGAGAACCCACCTTTGCCTAGGGCATGCTAACTTTGCCCTGTTGCAAAACTCCCAGCATGCCTTTCATGAAACATCTCTAATCGCTTCTTATCTGTTTTAACTAGGACACAGGGCAAGCCCAGTGTCGTATTGGTCTCATGCAAATTATCGGTAATAAAGCTTCTCTTCAGGCCAAAATCGTAGACAAAGGAGTTCTTGAGTTAAGACAATAAAACGTTTATTATTCTCTCTGTGTACATGGGCTGCAGGGTCCACAGAAGACTGCAGGTTGAGTTTGTTAGTGTGGGATGAATGCACAGGCAGTCTCACTGCAACCCGTGGTGTGTGTCAGTGCTCTAGTTTCTCAATTGCAGCTCACGGGGGGCCAAGCTGGAGCAGAGGGTGGTGTTGGGGTAATTTGGTGTAGAACGACGGCGGTGTGGTCTCACCGCGTGTGCGTGCGCACAGGCATAAATGTGTGTGTGCGTGCGTGTGCGTGCGTGGTGTCGTGGTGTGGTTGGCATTGCCAAGTGTCCCGGTCTGTGTCCGTGTGGTGTGTGTGTAAAGCTTTAGGAGTGTGTTAGCTCCTCCCGTTCCCCAGATCATGGGGAGATTCTCTGGTGCTCTGGTGAGTTCTCTGTGTGTGGTTCATTTATACTCTGCAGAGGGAGTGGCTCCCCCCCCCCCCCCCCCCCCCCCCGCCCCCACCCCCCCCCCCCGTGAAACCAGCTGTTTGACAAACAAACGTGCACACACGTGCACGCACATACACACACAAAACACGTGCACGCAAGCATGCACACACACAAGCACTTGCACGAAAGAAAACAAAAGAGTCGACCTACTGGTTTCTCTCCCTTCTCAATGCACTAAAACCAAATACCACCACTTGAGAAGATCAGAAGGAGTTTAGTGAAAGGAGGAGAATATCATTTCGGCGTCCAGTAGCTGAGCAGATGGAAACATGAAATGATTCGTAAGCTACACCAGCCCTTCCAGACTGTTCTGACAGACCTGGTGTTTCTGTCTCCTGTAACTGCACTGCAGTGGGAGATCGTTGGACATACGACGATCACCATTCCTCTCTCCATCTGTGTTTTGTAAACATTGAATAAAAGACGCACAAATAACAGATCATTGTTCTGTCTCTCATACCCCCCCTCCCCCCAACCACGTCGTAGCTCTCGGGCGGGTGTGAGCTGACGGTGGTGCTGCAGGACTTTGTGGCGGGCGGTGCGGCTGAGCTCAGCGTGCAGACGGGCCAGACGGTGGAGCTGCTGGAGAGGCCCAGCGAGCGGCCCGGCTGGTGTCTGGTGCGCACCACCGACCGTACCCCCCAACTGGAGGGCCTGGTACCCAGCGGGACTCTCTGCGTCTCCCACTCACGCAGCAGCGTGGAGATGGACTGCTTCTTTCCAGCAGGCAGAGGTAAGAGCGTCGGCCGACGCCCCCACCCCCCCAACCCAAAACAGTTTCCACAGCTGAACAAGATGAGCCCAGACAAGAGAATTCAATCTGTCAAAAGCAATGAATAGCAATGATCGTAATCCTACCACTACTGTCCCCTAGGGGGCGACATGGTACTTTTAATTGGAGATTCCACTGGTCATAGTTGAAGGAGCGGAACTCCTGAAGAACATTTGACATTTAGTCCAGCAGTAGCGGGGCTCTCTCGGGGGCAATAGCACAGCCCAGGGGCAATAGCACAGCCCAGGGGCAATAGCACAACCCAGGGGCAATAGCACAGCCCGGGGGCAATAGCACAGCCCGGGGGCAATAGCACAGCCCAGGGGCAATAGCACAGCCCAGACAGGAACATGAACACACAAATCATCTGGGGTGTGAGTCACAGAACACACGTCAGTGTCTCACACTTCCACTGTCTCCCCCTCACTGTCTCTTTCTCTCACATAACTGTCTCACTTCTTCACTCACACATGCACTCTCTCTCCCTCACTCCCACACTCATTCACTCACACACACTCTCTCTCTCTCCCTCACTCGCTCTCCATCATTTTCTCTCTCTCTCTCTCTCTCTCTCTCTCTCTCTCTCTCTCTCTCTCTCTCTCTCCTCTTTCTCTCTCTCATCTTTCGTACTCCTCACGTGTCCTCTATACCTTCACCCCCATGTGTGTGTGTAACCATGATGCTGATGCATGTCGCTCCTCATTGACGGGGTCCTGGACCGATCCGTCCCGGAGCGAGTGTGGGCTCGGTGAGGAGCCGTCGCACTGAGCTGTGCTTGTTGTGATCTGCTCCATCCATTCTCCGCCGACCATGCTGGGCGGATGGATGTCCACCCACTCAGAGAAGCTCTGGTAGACAGAGCAGGGACACATCTGACCCCAAACACGATTCCTTAACCTCGACGTTATAATTAACCTTAAAGTTTCACTGTCATCTCTCATTTTAACTTCAAGGTTTTGCCATAGTAATAATCCTGGCAAAAAATCATATAATGCATATTGCTATTTGACTAGCTTGGATTTTTCCTACAATGCAAATATTATGGTGATGGTTTTCCTTATTTCGTAGCAGCTATGAGACAGTGTATGTGGAGTTTACATCACGCAAACTAGTGTCCATGAGGACTCTCAGGAGACGCCCTCTCTATTGTGAGCGTGCTCTTCCTGTCTCCATGGGGTGGTGTTTCCTCTGTTTAGCGCGGACGGACTTAAAACATCCGCTCGGGACGCTTCTAACAGCATCATTCCTGACTCTCGTTTACCCCACACACAAAAAGAAAACAGGTAAAACACACTTTGAGCTCGAGAAGTCCCCCCCCCACCCCCAAATGTACATCATGTCATTAAGAAAGTTCCACTTTAATGAGTTCCTTATTTCTAAATAGAGCATCAGCACTTCAGTAAGGGCTGTTTCTTTATGGAAAACCAAAGTTACAAATTTAAATCATTTCTACATGAGAAGTGAAAATGTTGCGTAAAGTGTCTAGTCATTATTCTTCTTGTCAAATCACCGTGAGATATAGTGTTTTGAAAACCCAGACGTTACGTTGGGCAGGGCGTTCCCGTACTTTCCTCGTGGCCTCTGAAACGGACCCTGGTGCTGACATTAGGTCTGACCTCATAAACCTGAACCAGCGTAGATCGCTGAGCAGAACATTCAAGCAACAGTCATTGCAAAACAATGCATGGACTTACACACAGTGAAAAGATCTAATCACATCCTCAAATGTGTATTCCACTCACCAGTCCCACTTAATGGGACTAGTTCCTGTAGTTTTAATGGGACTAGTTTCTGTAGTTTTAATGGGACTAGTTCCTGTAGTTTTAATGGGACTAGTTCCTGTAGTTTTAATGGGACTAGTTTCTGTAGTTTTAATGGGACTAGTTTCTGTAGTTTTAATGGGACTGGTTTCTGTAGTTTTAATGGGACTGGTTTCTGTAGTTTTAATGGGACTGGTTTCTGTAGTTTTAATGAGACTAGTTCCTCTAGTTTTAATGGCACTAGTTTCTCTAGTTTTCATGGAACTAGTTCCTCTAGTTTTAATGGCACTAGTTTCTCTAGTTTTATTGGGACTAGTTTCTCTAGTTTTAATGGGACTAGTTCCTCTAGTTTTAATGAGACTAGTTCCTCTAGTTTTAATGGGACTAGTTTCTCTAGTTTTAATGGGACTAGTTCCTCTAGTTTTAATGGCACTAGTTTCTCTAGTTTTAATGGCACTAGTTTCTCTAGTTTTAATGGAACTAGTTCCTCTAGTTTTAATGGAACTAGTTCCTCTAGTTTTAATGGAACTAGTTCCTCTAGTTTTAATGGCACTAGTTTCTCTAGTTTTATTGGGACTAGTTTCTCTAGTTTTAATGGGACTAGTTCCTCTAGTTTTAATGAGACTAGTTCCTCTAGTTTTAATGGGACTAGTTTCTCTAGTTTTAATGGGACTAGTTCCTCTAGTTTTAATGGGAATAGTTCCTCTAGTTTTAATGGGACTAGTTTCTCTAGTTTTAATGGAACTAGTTCCTCTAGTTTTAATGGAACTAGTTCCTCTAGTTTTAATGGGACTAGTTCCTCTAGTTTTAATGGCACTAGTTCCTCTAGTTTTAATGGCACTAGTTTCTCTAGTTTTATTGGGACTAGTTTCTCTAGTTTTAATGGGACTAGTTTCTCTAGTTTTAATGGGACTAGTTCCTCTAGTTTTAATGGCACTAGTTTCTCTAGTTTTATTGGGACTAGTTCCTCTAGTTTTAATGGGACTAGTTTCTCTAGTTTTAATGGGACTAGTTCCTCTAGTTTTAATGGGACTAGTTCCTCTAGTTTTAATGGGACTAGTTCCTCTAGTTTTAATGGGACTAGTTCCTCTAGTTTTAATGGCACTAGTTTCTCTAGTTTTAATGGGACTAGTTCCTCTAG
Source organism: Brachyhypopomus gauderio (assembly GCF_052324685.1). Taxonomy (NCBI): domain Eukaryota; kingdom Metazoa; phylum Chordata; class Actinopteri; order Gymnotiformes; family Hypopomidae; genus Brachyhypopomus; species Brachyhypopomus gauderio. Next base: position 17,344,345 of record NC_135214.1, read on the forward strand.
TTTTAATGGGACTAGTTCCTCTAGTTTTAATGGGACTAGTTTCTCTAGTTTTAATGAGACTAGTTCCTCTAGTTTTAATGGGACTAGTTTCTGTAGTTTTAATGGGACTAGTTTCTCTAGTTTTAATGGGACTAGTTCCTCTAGTTTTAATGGGACTAGTTCCTCTAGTTTTAATGGGATTAGTTTCTGTAGTTTTAATGGGACTAGTTCCTCTAGTTTTAATGGGACTAGTTGCTCTAGTTTTAATGGGACTAGTTCCTGTAGTTTTCATGGGACTAGTTCCTCTAGTTTTAATGGGACTAGTTTCTGTAGTTTTAATGGGACTAGTTCCTCTAGTTTTAATGGGACTAGTTCCTCTAGTTTTAATGGGACTAGTTCCTGTAGTTTTCATGGGACTAGTTCCTCTAGTTTTAATGAGACTAGTTTCTGTAGTTTTAATGGGACTAGTTCCTCTAGTTTTAATGGGACTAGTTCCTCTAGTTTTAATGGCACTAGTTCCTCTAGTTTTAATGGGACTAGTTCCTCTAGTTTTAATGGGACTAGTTCCTCTAGTTTTAATGGCACTAGTTTCTCTAGTTTTAATGGCACTAGTTTCTCTAGTTTTAATGGCACTAGTTTCTCTAGTTTTAATGGGATTAGTTTCTGTAGTTTTAATGGGACTAGTTTCTGTAGTTTTAACGGGACTAGTTTCTGTAGTTTTAATGGGACTAGTTTCTGTAGTTTTAATGGGACTAGTTTCTGTAGTTTTAGACGGACTAGTTTCAGCGTAGGTGACCTGTGTTCTGGAGCCATATAACATGTTTATTGTTAGGGATAATCTAATTTGCATGACCACTCCTTGTTTTGGGGTAGGAGCCACACCCCTGAGCATCACCACGGTTGTCTCCCCACTGCCCACTGTGAAACGCGGCACTCCAGGCATCGTTGGCCAGCACAGAGACCTGGCAGATGGCCCGTACGGCCAGCTTACGCAACACTGTGCGGCTCGGCGTTGGCCAAAGACGCCTCTGGGTTGTACTGGTAGGGGTGCGGTGTGCCAGATGGGTAGGAGGGGAGTATGTGCCTGTGTGTGTGTGTGTGTGTGTGTGTGTGTATGTGCCTGTGTGTGTATGTGCCTGTGTGTGTATGTGCCTGTGTGTGTGTGTGTGTGTGTGTGTGTGTGTGTGTGTGTGTGTGTGTGTGTGTGTGTGTGTGTGTGTGTGTGTGTGTGTGTGTGTGTGTGTGTGTGTGTGTGTCAGGCTGTCTGGGTGAAGGAGCTAAATTTCCAAAACACAGACTATAGTGTAGACCTACTGACTGAGAAGTGGCCTATTTGTAAACTTTGTGTGAGTGAGTGTGAGTGTGAGTGAGTGTGAGTGAGTGTGAGTGCGTGTGTGTGAGTGTGAGTGCGTGTGTGTGAGTGTGAGTGTGAGTGTGTGTGTGTGAGTGTGCATAGGTTTAAATGGGCCAGAACAGTACATTTGGTGGGAGAATATCTAGATTACATGGTGGACGTTTGAGCTCTGCGGGCCACTGCTGGACTACAACCACCTTGTGAGCTACAGTTAACCAGGTTGACTGATCCCTCACATGTAAATGAGCGCTGCCCTTGCTTTGATGCTGCAAATGAGATTACAGCATCCCATTAGACGTTTGCATATGTATATGATGGGCATTTATTATTCAGCTCTGCCACATATGATCTCCATTACTCATGCTGTCACATCACTATATTCCTCTTTTGGTTTTACATAAACACAAGATCCGTCATTCATCTAAACTGGAAGAGGAATGTTTTGACAGACAGGAATTAGAATTATCTGTAGCAGGAAGTAGCAGGAAATCTCAACAATTTAACTTCATCATGATTTGCATTCTGTGACCCTGTTTCTCAGAGGTGAACATTCCAGGTTCAGAAAGTAAAACTCCTTCCCAGGATTTTACTCAAGCTTGCTGGATGTTCTAATGAGCGCAGACCAGGTCAAATTAGTGGAATCAACACAATCCAGGAAGCCTGAGCAAAATCTTGGTGAGGACTTTCTGAACCTGATATGTCCACCTCTGCTACTTCTCTGGTGGTTGTGTATGTCCCTCTTCTGTTGAGCTACAAATGTTAGCCTCTGAGAGCTTGTGTAAGGAAACACAGAGAGAGAGAGAGAGAGAGAGAGAGAGTGAGAGAGAGAGAGAGAGAGAGAGAGTGATAGCACCACTGAGCTACGCTCTGGTGACCCATGAGCAGGCGGGAACAGCTCATCTGGCGCAATCAGTAGAGCCTTTGTCACAAACTAGAATGTAACTTGAGTCTCCAAAATCCAGTGTGGCAAGGAGGGTGTGTGTGTGAGAGAGAGAGAGAGAGAGAGAGAGAGAGAGAGAGAGAGAGAGAGAGAGAGAGAGAGATTGTGTGTGTGGGTTTATTGCCCCTCCTATCTCTCCTCCCTGTCGAACGGTGCATAGTGAACTTGGAGCAGTAACTCTGTGATTATGATTCCCTCAGCACGGCGCGGGAATCTCTCGCTCTCTCTCGCTCTCTCTCTCTCGCTCTCTCTCTCTCTCTCTCACTCTCTCTCTATGCCTCTGTCCTGTGTGCTCGGGGCCGAGCCGTGAGCGTTTGAGGCAGCCATGGGGAGGGGACAGTGTCGGTGCTCCTGCTGTAGTTGGACTGTAGCGAGGTGGTGGTGGTGCTGCTGTTGCTACGGCGTGTCAGGTGGGTGTGCGGAACGCCTCCTCCCGATGAGAGAGCACTTCTTCGGGCTTCTGAAGTTTTCTGCGGTGCACAAGCAGGTGAACTTAGCAACCTGCTGAGTATGTGTTCCTGTAATGGTGTTTGCTGTGCTTTTAACATGGCTTAGCAGTAAATCTAGCAATTTTGTATCACTGTACAATATTTTTTCTTTCTAAAAAAAAAAAAAAGCTTCAGCCAAAAGTAGTCTGAAGTAACAACATTTTGAATTATTCTTTCAAAAAGGAGAATGTATGTCTTGTCTGATACTTGAAGAGCTTGTACGGCTCTTGTGACTGGGTATTTGGAGTTAAAAGAGCTGTGTTTGTGTATTTGTGTGTGTGTGTGTGTGTGTGTGTGTGTGTGTGTGTGTGTGTGTGTGTGTGTGTGTGTGTGTGTGTGTGTGTGTATACTCTTGTGCTTTACCCTAAAGTGAGCTAAAGTGCTCACTCATTACCTATTAACTCAGGAAGTCTCTCTCGGTGGTGAGATGGCGGAGATGGCCTCACACCAGTGGCGGCGTTCCCGGCCATAACAACATAGCACTCGCCTCAGATCGAGCGGAGCAGAGAGAATGACCAAACAACAACAACAACGCGCTGAAAAAGCATTCCATAACTGACTCGCTCAGCGCTAACCAAGCTGTTAGGGAACTTTGTGGAAGACTCGATTTTCTTGTGTTTATCAGACATTGTGCCTGTGTTTCCGTGCTGCGGGTTAAATTTATTTAGTCAGAAGATCTTTTCGCTGCAGTTTTTCTGACTTCACATTTCACAGTAGTTAGAGACGTATTTCTGAGTGGGCGGTTCCTGGTTATGCCGGGTCCCTTGGTCCTGTGTGGGCTGTTCTTGGGTAATGCCAGTCCTTGTCCACCACTGAGGCTGAGCATCACCAGCACGGCCGTTGAAGACCTGCTTGGTTCGTGCACCTCTACCACACGACAGTGGTCAAGCTGGGAGAACATGGCAACTTTTCTTTCCTTCTTTGTGCTTTCCTGCATCTGATTATTTTTTTCTGTGAACGGTTCTCCCCCTCAGCCCCCCCAACACACACACACTCACACTCCCCCCTGCATGCAGAATGCCGCGTTTCGACACTCCCGCGTTGAGGAAAAGAAATGAGTCATGAAGATGACACACATTTTTCAATAACTTGCACCCACAGGAAGGAGTGTCGTGTACAGAAGTATGTTGAGACTTTCAGGCACTGATGGAATGTAATTCTGTAGTTTCAACAGACAGATAAACGCAGATAAACCAGCGTGTCTGATGCTCTATCAGTGCAGAAAGAGAGTAAGACAGTATTCTGAAAGGCTGGGTCCCTAGGAATGGATGGATATCTGAGCATTTACTGATTTTCTTATTAACATTTATCTAGTTTTAACTAGAGGCTCACGGGTTTCAGTGGCCATTTCATATTTTTCGAAATCTCTTGCATATTTTTGTAGAACACTGATAAAAATAGGAGAAAAAATGTCAATGTAACCATCAGGACTGCTAGTAGATCTGGTTTAAAGGTTATGGGAGGATTATTATTCATATTCACTTATTTGAAGGTGCCATGTTTGGAAAGAGACGTGCAGTGTCTTCAGGTCAACACACCTGTTCCTCCATCAGTACGCTAGTAGTACGCCTTTCAGAAGGGGTTTTGCGGCGTAGTTGCTAGGCAACAAGTGCTCCTTTGCAGAAACTATCTCTGGCATTTTTACCACTTAGCTGTTCAGCTGATGAGATGGACTTCAGGCAGGGCCGATGTCATCTACGGGGGCGGGGCGAGAAGCCACGATTCAGGCGGTCCCAGAGGGGAGAGGGGTGTGGTCAGAGCCAAAGGATGATTAGTTCTCACTAATAAATCAGAAACTTTCAGAACCAGCCTGTTTATAACTTCAGGCTGTACCAGCGTAGTTTTACTCATCACTGTGAGACTTGGTAAAGATGTCAAGATGTACATTACCAGTCAAAAGTTTGAACACACATAACGGTTGTTTTTTTCTACATTTTAGAAGAACATCAACGCAGTGAGTTGGTACGTGGGTTTACAATATATAAGATGCTGTGTTTACTTTGGTAATGGTGTTCTTTTAACCACCTTCATGAATCAGGCACCTATGGGTGTGGGTCACTAAAGATCTGAATGAAGAAATCTGAAATGAGGCATTTAAAATAAATGAATTATTTTTTTTTACTTGTATGTAGGATATAGGACAGATGAATTATCCTCACACTCCTTATTGTTTGTTTAAATACAGTGAGATTTTAGTACTGGGTTATTGGTGTTGATCCCGTTTCATTCATCTCAGTACAGTCAGTATTTACTTTGCCTCAGACAAGTAACAATGTATCAGTAGCATTGGACTCGATTCTGAAAGTTTCAGCAAATTTTAGGTACACATTAAGATTTAATATCTGAAAGTTATCCGGCAAGATAAATGCGAGAGGTTGAATTTTGAAGGGCACTGTTGTGTTTTTATTCTGTGTGTGTGTGTGTGTGTGTGTGTGTGTGTGTGTGTGTGCGTTCGTGCGTGCGTGTGCGTGCGTGCGTGCGCGTGTGTGCCTGCGCGCGCGCGTGTGTGTGTTTTATTACACAGCGTACCATAACATTTAAAGGCTACTTATGAGCCTCTCATCCCTATAAACTCACAAGACTCCATGCTGCCGTCAGCAAGTCTGTGTGTGAACATGGACTCCCTGTTCAAAATGCACTCGTGTTTGACCAAAACAGCCTGACGTCCACACACAGTCCATGAAGGAGCTTCTCGTGGCCAGGGGTGACACTAGGGATGACAGTGAAGCTCTGCTAGAAGAGAGCAGTTCTGTCTGGTTCTGCTGGAGACAACAGTGGAGCAGCCGAACTGAGGGAGTTTATGTACTGCTGTATTCATGTTTTCAAAGGCACAGACTTGCGCGTACACACACAGTCAGAGGTCAGAGGTCATCCCAGTTCAGTCACTCCGGGAGCCGCAGGCTTGGTTTCTTATTAAAGAAAAATGATTTTGGTCATCATTTGGGTGTGTGTGTGTGTATGTGTGTGTGTGTGTGTGTGTGTGTGTGTGTGTGTGTGTGTGTGTTGGAAGGGGTGTTTATTGTTTCTGCAGACATATGTGTAATCTGTGCAGGTGTACATTTTCAGATATGCATAATGAAGACAGGTGTTGGAATTAACATGTGGATCCAATTTGACAGATATTTGTGGTTTTACGCATATAGTGACAGTCATTACACATATAAGTGCAGTCAGTATACAGCACTTTGTCTTCATTGGCTCATCTGAGTATGTGGGTATGTTGCAGTAACAGTGTGAGTATAGCAGTCAGCTTACTCGTTTGATGTAAACATGTATACACCTCAGTAGTTTTTTGCAGGCTTCTGAATGGCGTCTGCAACGTAAAATAGCAGTTTACAGTAATGAAAAGACATAATTCTGTGATTCTGTGATCCTACGTGCAGGGAGACACATTCACTACAACTCCCATAATGCTGCTCCTCACATGCTGAGGACGTGCTGGCTGTTTTATTACACGCTAACCCCTCTCTGGTTGTGCCGTCTCTGACCTGCGTCTCACCGCGTCGCCCCCTGTCCCTCCTCCAGAGAACTACAGCGTGAGCGGCCCGGAGGGGAAGTCGGACTCGGTGGCGTCTCTGCAGCCTCAGGCGTCTCTGGCCTCGGTGCGGAGCGGCTCCCCGGGGCCCAAGCGCTCGGGGAACACGCTGAAGAAATGGCTGACCAGCCCGGTGCGCCGCCTCAGTCACGGCAGCAACATCAAGAAGCTGCCGAGCAAACAGAAGCAGAAGAGAGACGGACGAAAGAGCATCGACCTGGGCCCACCGGGGACGCAGGACGAGCTGGAGGAGGTGAGGGCGGAGGGGTGGAGGGGTGGAGGGGTGTGGGGTGGAGGGGCGGAGGGGTCTGGGGTGGAGGGGTGGAGGCGTGGAGGGGTGGAGGGGTGTGGGGTGGATGGGTGTGGGGGCGGAGGGGTGGAGGGGTGTGGGGTGGAGGGGTGTGGGGGCGGAGGGGTGGAGGAGTGTGGGGTGGAGGGGTGGGAGATGGGTTCACGTTTGAAGTCCGTCTGACCTTATTCCTCACATAGTTTGTGGCTCCCGAGTTCGTCTTTCCCCTTTAAAATCACGTGGATCTGGTCATACAGTGTTCAGGGATTTTTTTTGTTTTTGAATGTTTTCAGGTTACTGGGTCTCGGCACATTAGTCATCCCCATGGCAACAGCACCTTGACAAGACTGTAAATATGACGTCCAGAACAGTGTCCTGCATATTAGTAACGTGATCCTTGTTTGGTCCTTGTGTAGAGGTTCTACATGGGAAGTCTCCGGTGTAAATGTGCACATGGGGGTGAGCACCATGTGGGTGGAGCTGTTTCTTCATCACACTCTGAGCACCATTGACTCATCACTGTTTGAGCAATGTTGGTGGATTAAACCAGCGTCTTATGGTCTATAAGCAGTGACTTATGCTCTAACCATACACAGCAGTGTTGCTCGCTAGCCTAGCTACTGACAATGACGTTTCCTGCTTCCCCTCATGTTTGTCACGTTATCACATTCAGTACACAGCACACACTACACTACTGATAACATACTGCATAAGTGTTTCCAGAAGCTTCTGAACAATGACTTGTGGATAAACTACGTAGGTCATATTATGTATATTGTGTATAGATTTCTGTGAAGTATATATATATGATTATAAGTCGTTTATTAGGCAGGCGCCGGTGACCAGCTTAACGTCGGGTCGTATCGACTCTTCTGTTCATTGACCGTCTCCGTTCTTTTTACACCATCAACATTTTGTGGTGAAAAGTGCCTCTTTGTTGTCCGTGCTGTGTGAGTGCGTTATTACGGCGCTGGGATGGCGGCAGCAGGCAGGGGCGGCGGCCCGGGCGACGGGGGGCAGATAGGAGAGTGGCGATTGGCCGAGCTGAGCAGGCCTGTGTGGTGGCCACTGTGACAACACAAAGAGGCTCTGTAGGAGCAGGAGATGTAGACCCTCCGACTCCATGACCCACATTAACCCTGACCTGCTCTCCCCTACTGAGGCCCGGAACCACAGCCAGTTAGCGGGAGCACGTTGTGGAATCCGAATGGGGTTCGGTAACGGGAACCCTGATGCCATTTCGGGTTGCTTTTCGTTTGGTTGTCACGTTCGTCATCTTTCGCTTGCTCTGCCGAAGACATAATGAGGTCTTCGGCAGAGATTGTAAGGCGTGTCCTCATAGAGCTGAAGGAGTTCTTTTAGGACTGACCTTTGTTTGACCTTTGTTTGAATAAGTGTCGTTACTTGTGTTTTCTCGTTCTCCTCTCATCCTGCAGAGGGTTAGGAAAGATGTAGTGCTCTCCAAGGCCTCGGGAATGCAGAGCGGAGGAGAGGAAGAACCAGAGGATGAATCCCACACTCCTCTCCCTCCACCCATGGAAATTATCAAGGATCCCTCAGCCCAGGAGGAGAAGGTATGGATGTAGACGCTACCACCCAGGAATACAACCTTAGCAGACAACAATACAGCAGTGGACTCCGGGTTCTCGACACAAGCAAGGGGTTAATGTCTTATGAATGGAGTCTGTCTTTGTAGGGCACTGGTAGAACACAGATGGTGAGTGTTAATGGCATGATCTTTGAATGCAGTACCTTAGACAGTGTCACTCAGTAAAGGCTCATAAAAAGACTTCATTGGTTTCTGCTTGTGCACACATTCTACACACACATGCTGCTACACACGCATGCTGCTACACACACATTCCAGTTTCGGGCTTTTTTTTTTGGTATTCTATTTTGTGTATTACTAGAGAAATTATGAAGATAACCTTAACTTCAGTCACCAAAAACACCATTAGAAGATGGTGTAAAATAGCCCTTTGTCCTTGGTGACCAGCTACAGTTCCATGAAGTATCAAAGCTTTCATGCTTTTCTATCATAATGGCTCTGCTTGGTCCCCACAAAGACCCACACATTCCCACACTCCCACAAGTCCATATCTGCTTCCTGGGAGTTAGCCACAGTGTGAATCTAGTGCGCGTGCACACACACACACACACACACACACACACACACACACACACACACACACTCACACACACCTCGCTAATTTTGCAATGCCTGTGACACTTTGTGGACCTCCCTGCCTTACAAACCGTTTGGCCGTTCAATACAAACTTTATGTGCATTGCAGCTAATTACCCAGTGTGAAACACACATACACCTTTGGTAATGTGGCCTATGGCTTGTTTACATGTAATTTTCCCATGAAAATATAATTCTCCTTGCATTGCCTGTTTGTATGTAAATTTACCAGTGATGCTGGTACAATATCATTTGACCTTCGCTGTACGGCCAAGACGGTTCTCATAATCCACTGAACACACCTCCATTTAGTTCTGAGTCAGCTGTGCCTTAAAGGAGAAAGGAACCTAGTTTTATATTTGACCCCTTTTAAATGTTTTTGTATGTTTTCTAGGCACCTCAGAATTTTTACTTGAATTACTTCAATTATTTTTTTCAAATAAAACTCCCCAAACCCCACTGCCCCCAAAAGGTTTTAGATGTTAATTCTGCCTTTTGCTTCGTTGGGGTCTCTGCATTCATCCGTGGTATCAGGACTACTTCCTACTTGTGCTTACAGAGCAAATAAGACTTGCAAAGTCTGTAAGCAAACAACATTTATGTAATAAATATATTTGCTGAAGAGTAAATGGAGAAGATTCTGATATAGGTCACACAAATTCTGGTATCAGTGTCAGTGTGCCATATCAGTTTGAGAATGTTGTTTCACTTATAGCTATAGTTGACAATAGAGCTTTTATACTGACAAATTAATTTGTACTAAGAGGGCATAATTTCATCATACTCTGTCTATTCCATTTGTGTCATTTTTACACTACCATTCATCAGTAGTGAAAAACCAAAGAATTGTTGGATCAGTACAAAAACTGGTTCACAAATATCAGTACAAAAACTGGTTCACAACTTCAAGACACATATAACAGAGATCAGACAAGATTCTGAATGAACGTCTCCTCTTAATGGTTGGGAGGCAGAGTCTAGCACCAGCATGGAGCATGTGGTTGGCCCCAGGGACTGCCATAGAGAATACCAAGATAAGGCACAACAGAGCAAACTGGAGCAATGCGTCACAAGCTCGTCTCATGAAATCAACGCCTTCTGTCCTCCTACCAAAGTGAACCCATTTCACTCGAGGGCTGAGCACTTCGTGGTTAACCGCCTGTCTCTCTTGTTCTCTCTCTCCCTCCTTATCTCCTCCCTGCCGTCCTCCCTAACTCTTCTTTGCTCTTTCCCCCCCGTGCCTTGCAGTCGTCTGTGCTGCTCAACGCGCGTCAGGGGTCTGCCGAGGTCCCCAGCGCCGCTGAGCTGGTCAGTGCTATAGAGAAACTGGTCAAAACCAAGATGGTAAGTGCTTGGGAAGACTGGACCGTGGACCAGTTTTAGACATCGCAAAAAAGCCGAGTGTCTGTCTACTAACCTCTTTCTGCTTTCATCGCTCCATTCGTGTTTCTTCCTGTTACTTTCTAACTATCGATATACGTGCGTAACTCCTCACGCCGTAACCTGTCATGCTTTTAAGCTTCTGTGTTTCGAATGTTGTAGTTATATGTCTATATGAATTGCTCTCTTTAGTAATTAATCATCTCAGGTTTTGGTATCATACTAGCAACGTTGATCTTACAACAGGCAAAACATCTAGCAAATGTTAGATCTTTCTTTGCTCACAGTGTGAGCCGATAAGGATGGGTTACAAATAAGTGTTTTCTCACATGTCCTCCTCTCTCCACAGTCATGGGCGGTTGGGAGGTCTTCCTTGTTGTGGAAGCTCGGAGTCTGATGATCTTTCTGCTCCAATGTTGTAGACTCTAGAAGGAGGACCGTACCCTAGTTTTGGCCCTACGATCCCAGTGGACCAGAGTCCCGTCCAGCCCAGGAACCTGGAGCTGGAGCAGAATGCCAAGGCACTCCGCGGACGCATGTAAGACCCGTCGACCCATGTAGCCTCCCAGTGTTCCCGTCACGTACCAGCAAGATCCTGTTGAGCAATTCTCATTTGTAATCTAATGGGAATCTTTTGTTGTCCCAGGTTCGTCCTGAATGAGCTAATACAGACAGAGAAAGACTACGTGAAGGATTTAGGCACCGTAGTAGAGGTGAGCAAGTGTTTCTGAAAGCAGACCAAGGCCGCTCTGCGGTTTATGGGTCACAAACAGGGCTCCCGCGTGGTTTTAGCAAAGAGTCTCACTAACATCACACAATCCAAAAGGCTATATTGGGCTTTTCTGTTTCTTTACAGGGTTTCATGAAGAAGATAGAGGAGAAAGGAGTCCCCGAAGATATGAAGGGAAAAGACAAAATAGTTTTTGGAAACATTCACCAAATCTATGACTGGCACAGGGAGTGAGTTCTGGTTCCCACATCTGCAACTTCACCCTCAGTTCTCTCTCTCTCTCATACGGCCTTTCGTGACATGCGATCATTTCTTTTTTACAGATTCTTCGTTGGGGAGCTGGAAAAATGCCTTGCAGATCATGAAAAACTGCCACAGCTTTTTATCAAGCACGTACGTAAGGCTTCTAGAGCACTGACTAATGGTGTTAGCCTGCCATGCTAAGTGTGTTAACTGGTGCAGTGTCTCTGCTGTTGTTTGCCATACAGGAGCGAAGGCTGCACATGTATGTGGTTTACTGCCAAAACAAACCCAGGTCAGAATTCATAGTGGCCGAATATGATTCATACTTTGAGGTAAATCCCACTTCCATTTCAGGGTTTTTTTTTCTGAAACAAATCGCAGAAAGAGACCAAGAATTGACCGTATTGTATATTTTGGATGATTAAACCGATGCTGAAGACCTCTTTCTTATTCTAATTTAGGCAGTTCAGCAAGAAATAAATTCAAGACTGAGCATAAGTGATTTTCTCATCAAGCCAATTCAGAGAATTACAAAATATCAACTCTTGTTGAAGGTAAATATCTGCCTCTGTATAGTAAACATGGGATACTCTAATGGGATAAGTCCCCTTGAAAGCATGTAGCTTATCTGCATTGTTTTTTAAACTCAAAGGACTTCCTACGGTACAGCAGCAAGGCAGGTCTTGATTGTCAGGACATTCAGGTGAGTTGGTATTATTACTAAATCACCACCATACTGTATGTCAGCCTTTAAAGTGGCTTCACTGGGGCTCTACTGGTCATTTACATGAATGCATGGCATGTTCCTAATTCTGCCTTATAGGAAGCAGTTGATCTAATGTCCCAAGTCCCTAAACTCTGCAATGACATGATGAACCTTGGCAGACTACAAGGCTTTGAGGTACTCAAATCACTGGACATCATCTAGTTTCTGCATGGCAGGGTTCTAACAAGCAGAAACACACAACAGGCAGAGTGCAGCAGTACTTGTCCTGTGCTTTGCAAAGTTGCTTTGAGACTCGTAACTTACCTCTTATCAATCATAAAGGTTCATATGGTAAACTGCTTTTCCAAATCAGCTACACTGTTCGTGCTGGTCATCTGTATAGTTATCAGTTATAGTCTAGTGTGGCTATCAGCACACAGAGAGCTTTGTGTAGGAGGCCCGTCATCCGGACCATTTATACCTCACTGCATCTCAGCAATGGAGAGATGAGTGATAAGGGCATTCCTGCCATACACGCTGCCACTGCGTGTGGGTTATATCTCCTCATATTGTGTTTTAACCTTCTGGTGTAGACGGTGATGACGGTAATAGAACTGACTGGATGGGGGGGGTAGAGACCTGATTGATCTGTTTATATAGCAGCGTTGACGCAGAGGTGCTCCGTAATACTCATGTGTTGACAGCTCGTCATGTGTTCTCCATTCCATATGTTAAGGACATAGTCAATAACTCTACCACCGGGGTGTGTGTGTGTGTGTTGGTGTGTATGTGTGTGTTGGTGTGTATGTGTGTGTGTGTGTGCGTGCGTGCGTGCGTGTGTGCGTGCGTGTGTGTGTGTGTGTGTGTGTGTGTGTGTACAGGGTAAGCTGACGAGTCAGGGTAAGCTGCTACAGCAGGAGACCTTCTTCGTGACGGAGCAGGACACAGGTGTTCTTTCTCGTAGTAAAGAGCGTAGGGTCTTCCTCTTCGAGCAGATCGTCATCTTCAGCGAACTTCTACGTAAAGGCTCCTCCACACCAGGCTATCAGTTCAAAAAAAGCATCAAGGTAAACTCAGTTTCAATGGCAAGAAAAAGTTGTATTCCAAGTTGTATGAGTTAGTAATGTATGCAAAGGGCCTATTTAATGTCATGTTATTTTGATTGTGTGTGTGTGTGTGTGTGTGTGTGTGTGTGTGTGTGTGTGTGTGTGTGTGTGTGTGTGTGTGTGTGTGCGCTCTAGGTGAGCTACCTGGCTCTGGAAGAACACGTGGATAATGACCCATGTAAGTTTGTGCTGACGAGTCGCGGGTCGTCCGAGCGTTTCACACTACAGGCGGCTAACACGGACATTAAGCAGGTGTGGGTGCACCACATCACGGAGCTGCTGGATGCCCAGAGCAACTTCCTGTCAGGTGAGCACAACTTCCTGTCAGGTGAGGACACTCTCACTGCAGTGCTGAGAGCAGCTCCGTGTGTCCGCTGGAGAGGAAACCGCTTTGAGTCCGTCATTTATGTGACATTTGCATCTTTTCTTTTTTACCGCTCCACTTTCAGGATGTATTTAAGCATGCATTACAGCTGTAGGCTTATTTTGCCATTGTGTGTGTGTGTGTGTGTGTGTGTGTGTGTGTGTGTGTGTGTGTGTGTGTGTGTGGTACACGTGCGTTTGTGCGTCTGCTTTTGTGTGTTTGTGTAGCTCTTCAATCCCCCATCGAGTATCAGAAGGAGAAGGGCGGCACCCACTCGCTCACGCGCAACTCCTCCAGCGGGGGGCGCAGTGGGCAGGCGGGCAGTAGACCCAGCTCCGCAGCGCTGGGCAGCCCGGAGAAGGCCCCTCTGTCCGGCCGCGCCTCCACCCCTCTGAAGTTACCTACCTCCAACGGCAGCCCCTGTTTCGAGCCTCACAGACACGAGAGCGCCAAGGTGCGTGCGTCTCTCTGCCCCCGCTTCCACTTCCTGCTTCGCAGCGAGCTACGGCAGCACCCCAACACACTTCCTTGTGTTTGAATAGTTCTCTCAGCCACCGGTTCCAAATGAACTGGAGGTATTTTTGGAGCTGAGAGGAATTTAGTGACTGCTGCTCTCTGCACAGCGTCACTGATCGTTTTGAAGATGATGTTGGAATGTGGTCTGTACTGCCATCATCATCATCATCATGTGTTCATTCTGTGATTGTTGTTGGTGTGTGCGTGCGTGTGCGTGTGTGTGTGTGTATGCGTGCGTGTGTATGCGTGCGTGCGTATGCGTGTGTGTGCGTATGCGTGTGTGTGTGTATGTGCGTGTGTGTATGTGTGTGTGCGTGTGTGTATGTATGTGTGTGTATGTATGTGTGTGTGTGTGTATGTGTGTGCATGTGTGTTCGTGTGTGTGCGTGTGTGTGTATATGTGTGTGTGCGCGTATGTGTGTGCGTGTGTGTGTATATGTGTGTGTGCGCGTATGCATGTGTGTGTGCGTGTTGTGTGTTCTTTCTTCTTGCAGCATGGTGGAGTTGGCTGTAATGGTATGTCATCCTCCATGATGGTAACTCAGGACTACAGTGCACTGAAGGAGAACGAGATCTGTGTCATGCAGGGCGAGATGGTGCAGGTGCTCGCAACCAATCAGCAAAACATGTACCTGGTCTACCGCTCGGCCAACAGCCAATCACCTGCTGCTGAGGGCTGGGTGCCTGGGAACATCCTCAGCCCACTCAGTAAAACGATCATAGACACTGCTGCTGACTCAAATATCAAGTAAGTGTCAATCAGCACTAACCGGAGCTCTGATTGGATGGTTAAACCAAGACTCTACCCCTTTGTGAATGCCCCTCCCATTTTGTTGGAACTAACCTGGATATGTTGGAACTTCTCCTTGGGGAGATGTTTAATTTTGTTTGTTTTTGTTTATTGTTTTTTATGTTGTTGTTGTTGTTGATCAAGTAAAAGGTGATTTGATGAAAGGACTGTAGAAAAGCCTGGCTTTGCTTTAGACAGAAGACAAAAGGAGTCTTACATCAATGTGGAAACTGATTTGTCTGGACTCTTATTTCTGTTTCTAACACCATGTTTTTGTTGTTTCTTTGGTTTTTGTTAATCAATTCTGAGAGATTACAATGATCACATAGGCTATCCGATGAACTTTGAATAGTTTCTCCTGATGGAGAAAGTTTATGTTATTGTCTATGGCAATTTTGTACAGATTATGTTGTTTAAATCTTATTTTCCAAATGTTCCATTCAGTTTTGTTCGTCTGTTTTTTTTCCCTTAATTAAATATGTTGCCCGTTTATTGTAAATACTTTTTTGTTGTTTACTCTTTTCAGTACATTCCTGTAAAAAGTCCTTTGCACTATTTAAGAGAACTCTTATTAATGAAGTCAGGTTTGTGCAATACAATGATAGTTGCAATGTTCAGCATTGTAGTTAACTAATAGTTTTAAATGTATTATTTTAAATATGTAAAATAAAATTTTGACATGAGCATGACTTAACAAGTCATTTTATCTTGCTTTTCTTAGTGAGAAATATTAGTCAATTGAGCTGCTGCTGTCACATTCTCAATCAGCTCAATGGTCTGGACCCTTTATAAATGATCAATTACATGCTACACTGGCATGTGTCAGAACTATTATGCTATTTTAATTTGTTATTTTTATTTATGCATTTTCTTGATCTTGTAGTGTGTAGTCTCTTAATTTGTGTTTGTACTAACCCCGCTGGTCCGTGACAGTAGAGGTTTGTGTGTGACGCAGCGTTGTGCATTACAGCATTACTGTTGCATGGTGAACTTCTCAGCCACGCTGATGTAGGCTCACGAGAGCTGTGCTGCTCTTCACAAACCACCGTGTCCACCGTGGTGTAAGAACACTACAGCTGATCTATGGGATCAGTACCTGTAGGAGAACCCCAACATTATGGCTTACGTTTGGCTGAAAGCCACTGTTTACCTTATTTTGTACGCGTTGATTTCCCTTCATTTGTGTTTGTCATGGGCAAGAAGAAGTAAGAGACATATCCATATGTATTGCTACCATTGATGTGTTAATGCTGCGATGAGCAGAAAGTGATGCATTTCATTTGTGGCTGATGAATGTGTCACGGTTCCCGTCAGCCCCTCAGTGAGTCCTTCAGTAGACTGAGTGGTTTTCCTGCCGCCGTGTCCTCACTGCGAGGAAGGTTTGACTTGGTCATGTTTTAACACAACAGGAAGTCGCTCTCGTGGAACACACTCCGTGCCCGCAAGCGCGCTGAGAAGGAGGGCGCGGGGAAAAGTGACCCAAAGGTTGAGAATGGATCACGTAAGCCTAAGGACATTCTCAGCAGCAAGGTCAATGTGAAAGTGAGTAAGAGGGGGTGTGTTTGGTGCACCGGGAAGTGCTGTGTGTGTGTGGGTGTGTGTGTGTGTATGCACCCTCACCTGTGTGTAAAACAACAACACGAACAGACGCCCTGGCCGGATTTTGGTTTGCTCACCGAAAGCATGGTGGACACTGGTGCTAGATAGTTATAATCACTGGGAAAAAGAACACTTTAAAATATACTTAAAATAAATGTTTTATATGGAGCATGTCTTACTATCTTGCTGAAGTCAAATAATTAAATATAATCAAGTATAATTAAAATAGCTATTTAAAGCATGCTTTTTATGAATAGGCTTTTTAATAAAGTATTAACAAAATATTTCCAATAATTTTTTAGTCTGTACTTTCCTCTCTCATACAGCCTACATTAACACAATTAATGACTAATAAATCGTGTGTGTACCAGTGAGAGAGGTCTGTAAACCTCCTACTGTAACAAGCAGCCATGATTGACCTCGCACTGTGTTGAGGTGCTGTGCTGTTTGCGGCTATGGAAGGCGCAGCTGCCAGCTGCCTAACGCTGGTCTCTCTCTCTCTCTCCTCGTGAACCACAGGAGTCTCACAGCTCAGAGGAATCAGAATGTGAGGATGAACTAGACCCCAAAACTAGCATGGAGGTAGAACATCGACATGCCCCGTAATGCATGCTGCCTTCGTATAGTGTGTAGCGCTAGTAATGTGGTCATATTCTGTTTCCGTACGAGCAGAGAGCAAAACCTCAAGGAAAAATCCTTGATAATGTACAAAAGTAAGCATATCAAGGAAAGGTATGAGGAAAATGTTATTATATGACTCTGAAAGGGTTGGGAAATTGGAAATTAATAATGTAAGTATTGGCCTATCACTGTATAGTGATGTCTCATGATCGCCACCTAGTGGACTAGTAGTAGTAGTGAAGTTCAAATGGAAATTAGTCCTAATGCGAAGCAAAAAAGTTCTCTCTCTCTCTCTCTCTCTCTCTCTCTCTCTCTCTCTCTCTCTCTCTCTCTCTCTCTCTCTCTCTCTCTCTCTCTCTCTCTGTGTCTGTGTCTGTCTGTCTGTCTGTCTAACACATAATGTAACACTCCTTCCGACAAAGAATACATAGAATAATTGTATAGTATGGCTGTCACTGGAGATATTCAGATCTTATCTTCAGGAAATTACTCCATCATAATGCTCATTTTTCTGTTTCACAGTTAATGAATCCCAATTTTATTCAAGAAGGTAAGCTTGTGTGTGAGCTTGTGATGTGTGATCATATCTGTGTCGAATCTCTTTCAACATGCGACTATTTTGAAACTCTTTTCTTTAATCTTTTTTATTATTTATCCATGTATTTACATATGAAGCCATGTAAAACGACAGTGTATTTTTCTAATCTTAATGCCTTAATCGTTTTTCAATGGTAGTCATCTTCAATAGTCAATGTTCAGTGATGTAGTCCTAAAGCTTCTGCTGATGTGCTTGTGCCATGAAGTGCCTCCAGAGTTCCTGATCGCGCTGGCTGATGTCACGTGTGCCCTGGGGGAAACTGTGGTCTTGTGCTGTAAAGTGTGCGGCCGCCCCAAACCCACTATCACTCTGAAGGGCCCGGACCAGAATCCACTGGTCAACAACAACCGCTTTACCATTGACATCAGGTATTCATGCAGTGTAGGGTTTCTGTGTTAAGAAGCTCATGAAGAAGACTAAAACCAATTCAAACAAACATTTTTAATAAAACAAATATTTTAATATCAGTATGCTTTGAACATGGTGTCAACATTATGAATGAGAGGATCCTGTTAAGCACATCAACCAATTGTAGGCACTGTTATTGTATTTATTCTAATAAATGTGTTTTACATTACTAAATCAGGTCAGTGCTGATTTCATCAAGATTTTATGAGAATTTTTTTCATATTTTGTCTTCTGTATTTCTTTTGAGCCTAAATGCTCAAGGAACTATACAATGTGCTTTTTGCAAACTAGAAAAACCTCTAGTATATTTGGTTGGTTGTTGTTTTTAATGCTGTGGTGCAACATCTGTTGGGCCTGCTCTGTTTCCAGGGACACGGGTGATATTCTGCTGAAGATCTGTAACCTGATGCCCCAGGACACTGGCATCTACACCTGCGTTGCCGTCAACGACCACGGAACCGTCTCGACCTCCGCCTCGATTAAAGTGCAAGGTACGGTGGGTAAAAAAAAAAAAAACATGCTGGACTCATTCTCGTTCTCCACCCGAACGTTCATGTGGTCTATTCACCCGCCTGGACATCGGTTGGAGTGGTTGGAGGCTCGTGTGTTTCCAAGAAGTGAAGTGTGTCATTCCAACATTTTCCCAGCAGGGTTCAGTGTTGGTTAATAAAGGAGGATGGGTGTGGCTTATACACAGACATGTCATCTTATTGCTGCTGGTCTGATTTGGCTTTGGAAGGTGTTCCAGCGGCGCCGGTGCGGCCAGTGGCCCAGGAGGCCAGCAGCACGGCAGTGGTGGTGCACTGGGCCCCCCCCGCCAGCTCAGGGAACTGCGCCATAACCAGCTACACCGTGGAGTACAGACAAGAAGGTAGCGTGCGCATCTCCACCCCACTGCCTTCACCACGCGCGTGGTGCCATACATGTGCGGGCTGCTCGGACCTTGTTCTGTTCGGAATAAGGACCGAATGATCTTCAAGCCATGTCATGGATCAGGGAGCCTTATGCTGATGGCGTAAGTCAAGGTTTTAGAGATTGTGCATTGGTGAAGAGATCTCAGCTGCCTTTCAGGATGGACTCGTGAGAGTAGGGCCCTTGCTCCGTATGTGCTGTGTGCACTGAGAGGCTTAGACTGAGAGGTTAGCATTTTCTTCAAAGAGTGCTCAAGAGCTGAAGTGACCACTTTCTACCTGAGTGGTCACTAAATGACAACATGCCATTCTAGCCCTAATTCTAATAGAAACCAATATGGGGCTGTATTTTCTATAAGTAGCAGTTTGAGGTGCACAAATTAAGGAGCATAATGGTTCAAGCTCATAGTTTCCTCCCAGTGTGTAATTTGTGCTAAAATAAAATGTGCGTGTGTGTGATGTGCGTGCGTGCACATGTGTGTGTACCTGTGTAAATGCATGCGTGTGCATTTGCAGACTCCCTGGTCTGGCAGCAGTCGGTAATATCCACAGCAGATGTGTGTGTGAAGATTGAAGATCTCATTCCGGGTGGGCACTACCAGTTCCGAGTCCGTGCCAGTAACCCGTGGGGCATCAGTGCACCCAGCGAGCCCTCTAACATGGTCACACTACCGAGCTGTGGTAGGTGCATGCACTCTTCTCGAACATGAGCCCATGAATCGTACCTTTCAGTATTGGGATGGCCAGCACCCCATTGCGTTCGCAATGTAATGTTTTCGATATCTTCCCTCTCCACGAACACGGCTGAATGAAGTTTCGACTTACGACGGAACAGGAATACAATGGAAAGACAACTTTGAGTCACTGTTTACAGAAATCTGTGAAATTGGAAGGTACACTGTTACACTGTTCTGCTCCAACTTGTGTGTGAAGTGTGAAATCGTTTCGACACTGTTTGGCAGCCAAGCTCAACCCTTCTCTCTCGCTCTCTCTCCACACTTCCTCTCTGATTTCAGGGGCCGGTTCTCTGTGGTGAGGAAATGTCTACAGAAGGCCACTAAGAAGGAGGTTGCGGTGAAGTTTGTCAACAAGAAGATGCAGAAGAAAGAGCAGGTGGCGCACGAGGCCGATCTCCTGAAACACGTCCAGAACCCTCAGCTGGTCTCGCTGGCTGACACCTACGAATCGCCAACGGCCTACATTCTAGTCCTAGAGTTGTACGTTTGACAAGCCCAGAAACCTCAAAACACGATAATTGCAGAGCAAGTAGCAATCCTGCTCACCAATAAATGTGCTTATTTGGCACGCTGTGTCCAGGTTGGAGGGGGGGCGTTTGCTGGACTACCTGGTGGCCCATGATGAACTGATGGAAGAGAAGGTCGCCTTCTTCGTTAAAGACACCCTGGAGGCATTACAGCACTTGCACACCTGCAAGGTGGCTCATCTGGACCTGAAGGTGAAGTTTCCAAACATTTAATTCATGTCTTTGATTAAATCAGTCTTCAATCAATCTGTCAATGATCCAAGTGTGAAACTGTCCATTAAAACCCTCCTATTCTGTGCATTCTTGCAAAACAGCAGTTATGTTTAGGGTCACTTTAACCCTGGTGCATGTTTAATTGTTCAAAAGATGTCTGAAACCAAAAAAATCCTAACAAACAGTGTGAATATTTAATTACTAACTACATTACTAATTATTCTATCAATATTTAGTGCAATGGTGTTACTTACTTGTAACAGGTAATGGTTCAATTAGGATCGTTTTTCATAAAAATTTGAAAATTCCCATGTTCAAACTATGATACCAAACACACACAACACTCTAATACACTTATACACACACACACACACACAAACACACTCTCATACACACACAAACACACACACACACAATTGTACACACACAATTGTACACACACACATACACACACACATACACACACACATACACACACACACACACACACACACACACACACACACACACACATACACACACACAAATTAAAAAAATAAAAATTTTAAAAAAGGGTCAAAAATTTTTTAAAGGGTCAAATTTACCTGAACAGTATCTATGTGATATAAACATGCAGGGGGTGGTTGCAAATATCTGACATGAATTATTTTCATATAATATGTTGATTACACTAATTAACCCTAGCAGAAGAAGTTTCATACTGAAAAAATGATTTTAAATAGTTTTCCTACATCTTCAAACTTTGAAAAGGGTCAAATTGACCCACAACACGATAGGAGGGTATATCACACAACTATCTACAAGAGTATATTATGATATATAGTGAGTATAGTAATAGTATAATAATACTAGAAACATCACAGTTTCACAAGGGGTTCACAAGCACTTTGTCTTTTTTTGTGTTTGTTTATTAATTGTCTTATACATGTTTCTGTTTTTTAGCCTGAGAACCTGATGGTTGATCTGCACAAGCCGGTACCATGTGTGAAGTTGATAGATTTTGGCGATGCAGTGCTGATATCGGGCCATCGTTACGTTCACCTCCTCCTGGGAAACCCTGAGTTCGCTGCTCCAGAGCTGATCCAGGGAATGCCGGTGTCCGTATCCACAGATGTGTGGAGCGTGGGGGTGCTGGCCTACGTCATGCTCAGCGGCGTCTCCCCGTTCCTGGACGAGAGCCTGGAGGAGACGTGCGTCAACATCTGCAAGTTGGACTTCTGTTTCCCGGACGAGTACTTCTGTGGCGTGAGCCAGGCCGCGAGGGACTTCATCACGTCGACGCTGAGCCAGGACCCCAGGAGGCGGCCGAGCTCGTGCACGTGTCTGCAGCACCCATGGGTGAGTGCGCACAGCGCGGACTACTCCAAAACGCCGCTGGACACGGCCAGGCTGGCCTCCTTCATCGACAGGCGCAAACAGCTGCACGACGTCCGACCCGTCACCAATATTAAGGGCTTGGTCACCAGCAGTATGGGCCACACGATATGAGAGTGGGTGTTTTCTCCGAGCAAACCCGCTCGGGGACAGGGCGACATGCGTTGTAGAATGTCATACCAAAATGTGTTTTACTGCATACAAAAGCACGGGTTCGGTTCGCATATGGTTTTTCAGATGTATAACAGGGGTTCACCGCTCTGGACCAGCAAGACTGTAGACCTGGTAATCTAAGGCTGGGCTTTTACAGTGAAGTTGCCAGTGTTGTAGTCATTTGTAATGAAAGCTGGAAAGACTCACAATCCTGTGTTGGGAATCCCTGGTCTACTTCTGAAATGAGGTCTGTTCACTGATGTATTACAGGACTGTCCTACAATAAGACACATCGCTGTGGGAATCCGCTCTCAAAGTTAGCAATTTAAATCTCAGAGCGTGAAGACAATTTAGTTTAACCTTTGAATGTACAGTAATAGAGAATGTGGTTTGCCATTCTGCTGTACTGATTGAAGAGAAATTTAGCACTGTTTTTTTTAGAAAATGCGTTGTCTGTAGATATAGGGCAGCAGATATTTTTACAGGTTCAATATGACAGTAATGGAAATATATAGGATATTAATGGTTTGAATTTTCTGCATGGCCAGTATGGTTCTAGATGCACTGGGTTTACACATCACACAGTTTTATGATAGATTATCTGTCTTTATGATAGATTATCTATAGAAGTCTTTAGTTTCTGATAATAAATCATTTGATTGTTCCAATCATATCTAAATTAATGATTTTGAAACTTTTTGCAATGCCTTTGAACAGGAAGTGACATAATTATTGTAAAATTTAAGTATTTGTCCCTATTTGTTATATTTCAAAATAAAAGTTATTTTAATTATTTGAATACTTATTTGTCTATGCTGATTAGACATTGTTAATTCCAACCCAAATCAGTGTTAGAGAACAGGAGAACAAACCCTAAGCCTTAAATATATTTATTCCCTTTATACCATGTTTATATTATTTAATTGTGTTTGTATTTTTTTACATTTATAGCTGTTTGTTATATGGTTTATGTTGTGTTTACTTTCAGATTTCCATATTTGACATTTTATGCTGTTTTGTGTAGTGTTATTGTAAAAATGAATAACCTGAACACTTCCTCTGAAGGTAACTCAAATTTTGACACAACTAAAGTATATGTACTCTCATCTCTTCAGAATGTTTAAATACAAACACCAACTTCAATGAGTCAGCATTGTTTAATGTATGTA
Source organism: Brachyhypopomus gauderio (assembly GCF_052324685.1). Taxonomy (NCBI): domain Eukaryota; kingdom Metazoa; phylum Chordata; class Actinopteri; order Gymnotiformes; family Hypopomidae; genus Brachyhypopomus; species Brachyhypopomus gauderio. The sequence goes on from NC_135214.1 coordinate 17,367,260, forward strand.
AGTGTATATATTTACTTGACATGAACAAATCATTTGTGCTCATTCTGTATATGTTCAAAAGTTACCTTACCTTCACCGAATTGTCAGGATTGAGGATAGCCTGCTCATTATCAGATTTAAACATTGACAGTGAGACAGTCAATCTTGAATAGATCTTTAAAAACACATAAAATGATAATAGTGGGAGGACTTTACATGAAACAGGGAAAATGTATCAACCTAAACCAGTTTATTGGCTGTGTTATATCATACCATTCTCACTTTTGTCACAGAACACAGAGAAATGCAATATGTCTACCTTGACGATAAGCACCATAGTAACAAATGCCATGACAGCATGACGGAGACTACAGCAATGGATTCTTAATCTCTTCAGTATTTCATGTTCAATTCAAAATGAACACGCTACCTACTCTGTGGTATGATGCTTCTCTGCTACACCTAACATTTGCTAGTTATGTTTGCTTTGTAACACAATGGCATCAGTATTTTAATTCAGCGTATTCCGCAAACAGCAAAATCCTGCCTTTGTCATTTTAGTCATACTGATAGTGTTGTACATAACTCTCTGTGTGCAATTTGCATACCAAAATGTCCTTTCGTGAATCATATGGGCTGTTTGTTTGTTACTGGATGTTTAATAAACAGTGCTTGTTTTTAGATTTAAAAAACTTTCAGTTGTGTCTTTTAATAGGAATAATGTGAAAAAATTAATAATTGTTTTACAGTGTTACTTGAAAGTATGTGGATCCTTTACAATTTTTTATATTTCTGCACATATATGACCTAAAACATCATAAGTCCTAAAAGGAAATAAAGCAAGCCCACTTAAATGAGATTTTATTAAAAATGTATTTATTAAAGTATTTCTTTCTTAAACCAAAAAGTACATTGTTGGTCTCATCTGTCATTTTCCCAGCAGTCTGCTGGCTGGTCTGTATTCTGTAGCGGAGGTCTTTCTGGAGTGCAGTGGCTTTCTCCTTCTCATTCACATCATTGTCCTCCTATTGTCTTCTAATGGTGAACTCATGAACATTAACATCATTCAATGCGAGAGGCCTTTATTTGCGGATTTACCCTGGGTTCCTTCTTGACCCTATGGATTAGTATCCACCTTGCTCTTGGAGTGATATTTGTTGCATTATCACTAATGCGGAGGCTAACTGGCTGACACGAGTCCAAACCCTTTAGATATAATTTAAAAACCCTTTAGGCATGATTTTGCCACTTTTTCTAGCCTGATGAACATCAACAACTCTTTTTCTGAGGTGTTCCTGTGATCGTTCCATTTTACACTTCCACAAATGTGCTTGAAGATCAGTCTGTGATACTGATTTTGTTTAACATCTTATTTATGCATAGAATATAGCAAAATATAATATTTTAATGGACTCACAAATGTTCAAGCATGGCTGGACCCAGGCTTCATTCATTTCAGTTATTGGTATTTATATTTAGACACTTGGATTATATGGTATTTGTGTGGTAGTTTTTGTAGCTGCAGTGTGTATTTGGGTATAGTACAAAATGAAACATAATGTGATTGAAAAGCTGAATTTGTTCAATTCAGCATGTCAGCAAGTCATGTGGCCTTTCTTAATGGACTTCTGCTTTTCAGAAGGTGGAGTTAGTTCATCAGGATCTGATCCAACAGGAGTATCTGAACATGTGGTGTGAGACTTTGGATGATGCTCGTAATTAAACCACAGGCTGCTTTGGAATTCCTTTTCTAGTAACCTGAGGACTCTTTATAGTCTTAACATATTTAAGAGAATGATTAGATATATCTTCTGGCAGAAGGTTTAATCTTTATTCAAATATTACTATTATTATTATCCTTTAGAAGAGATTTGGTCTGATATTTGGGTAGAGGTGCTTGTTTCAAGACTATATGTCACCATTTCCCTTTATATTAGAGAGAGAAAAATGTCAAAATCTTAGGATTAGCTCTCAGGTTGGCGTTTCAACTGGAGTTGAAAGTGTAGAAACCACAAAGTGCAGCGCAAGAGAAGCAATGAAGAAAACAGATACTACTACTACTACTACTTCTACTACTACTACTACTACTACTGATAATAATACTACTAATAATAAAATACTACTACTATTACTATTACTACTACTACTACTAATAATAATAATGTTTATTTATAACGTTACTACAAATAGTTATTTGATATCATCACTGTTGTTATACAAACTTGTTTTGTATATTGGAACATTTCCTTTGCCAAAAATTGGCAGATTTTTAAAAAGTAAGAATTCATGTATCTTGCGCACAATTCCTTGTCAGTTCTCGGGCTTGGCCGTGTCATAGACATGCACCAAACTTGTAGTGTTGAATATTATTAACAGACATTCACCTAAAAATAGAATGTGCGTGGTCATGCCAGATAAGTCACGTCTCAGCTACGCCGCCAGCTGATTAACCGAGTATACTCGCTGGAGTGGGTTGCGCCATGTTGTCGGATCAGGCGCGTCATGACGCCGTGTTGTCGCGAGAAACGCCGAGATCACAGCAACAAGACAACAAAAATACATTCAGGACAACAAGTCAGAGTGAATGATGGCGGCGTCGCTGTTCCGCCGGGATAAGAAAGCCACGGCCGCTCGTCTGAAGGCGGATCTCAATCGAACTGACAACAGCTCTGGTGTCCGGCAACTTCAGGAATTGCTGGACAATGTTCTCGATCCGGAGAAGCCAGCGGCAGACACGGAGGCCCTGGACTGGTGTCGGTGTCTGCTGGCCGGGGGGGACGGGTACGAGCACTTCTGCGAGGCCGTCCGCTCCTACGATAACGCCGCCCTCTGCGGTTTGGTCTGGACCGCGAATTTCGTCGCCTACCGATGTCGGACCTGCGGGATCTCGCCCTGCATGTCACTCTGTGCAGAGTGCTTTAACAACGGGGATCACTCGGGCCATGATTTTAATATGTTCCGGAGTCAGGCCGGCGGGGCCTGCGACTGTGGAGACGGGAATGTCATGCGAGAGAGCGGGTAAGTTCGGCTCGGGGTCGGACAGTTGGGGCTAGCGAGCTAGGTACCGAGGGGTAGCCTGTTAGCCTACATGACTGTTATTAGAAAGCCTACATGACTGTTATTAGAAAGCCTACATGACTGTTATTAGACAGCCTACATGACTGTTATTAGACAGCCTACATGGCTGTTATTAGACAGCCTACATGGCTGTTATTAGACAGCCTACATGGGTTTTATTAGACTGCCTACATGGCTGTCATTAGACTGCCTGCATGGCTGTCATTAGACTGCCTGCATGGCTGTCATTAGACTGCCTGCATGGCTGTCATTAGACTGCCTGCATGGCTGTCATTAGACAGCCTGCATGGCTGTCATTAGACAGCCTGTATGGCAGTCATTAGACAGCCTGCATGGCAGTCATTAGACAGCCTGCATGGCAGTCATTAGACAGCCTGCATGGCAGTCATTAGACAGCCTGCATGGCAGTCATTAGACAGCCTGCATGGCAGTCATTAGACCGCCTGCATGGCTGATTTATAGACCGCCTGCATGGCTGATTTATAGACCGCCTGCATGGCTGTTATTCTGTGATTTCAGAAAAGAGCCTGTAATGTTACCTGATGTCGTTCTGTTTGGTGGGTGATTTTGGGGATAATTATATTGAAATGAATGTGTCATGAGAACTGGGATGGTTGAACCAAATAGTACCCAGCTAGCTGTCCTAGAGTGCTTAGTTCACTTAGCTGTGCTAGATAGCCAAGCTAACCCAGGGAGCACTGCTAGCCCAGCTAGCCCAGGGAGCACAGTTAGCCCAGGGAGCACAGTTAGCCCAGGGAGCCCAGGGAGCACAGCTAGCCCAGGGAGCACAGCTCGCCCAGGGAGCACTGCTATCACCAGCTAGCCCAGAGAGCACAGCTAGCCCAGGGAGCACAGCTAGCTGCTGCCTTACTGAGTATCAAAAGTCTAGTTTATTTTTAACCTACGGCGGGGCCACTGACAGGTCTTACCTCTACTTCTGACACCAGACGTTTTTACTCACACCCTGTGAATGTTTTTGCAAGATATTTGACCTGGCAAATAATACATTATTGATTAGTCACATATTTTCCAATGCCACTTACTTATCACTTTTTTCCAGTACCTTTTTTGTTTCTTTATTTATTATATATATTTTTTCCTTGACTCTGGTGCACTAGCACAGTACTTTGCTTTAAAACACCAGGATGAGATATTGCCGTGTTCCCGTCTGGTTTGTCGGTCATAATGATGATTTATGGCCCAGCTGGCACTTACTAATCGCATTGTGGTCCATGAAAGAAGACGCAGCCACTGGTGCTGGTGACCCGTTTGTGTAGGGGAAGCCCTCTCCTGGTGCTGGTGACCCGTTTGTGTAGGGGAAGCCCTCTCCTGGTGCTGGTGACCCGTTTGTGTAGGGGAAGCCCTCTCCTGATGCTGGTGACCCGTTTGTGTAGGGGAAGCCCTCTCCTGGTGCTGGTGACCCGTTTGTGTAGGGGAAGCCCTCTCCTGGTGCTGGTGACCCGTTTGTGTAGGGGAAGCCCTCTCCTGGTGCTGGTGACCCGTTTGTGTAGGGGAAGCCCTCTCCTGGTGCTGGTGACCCGTTTGTGTAGGGGAAGCCCTCTCCTGGTGCTGGTGACCCGTTTGTGTAGGGGAAGCCCTCTCCTGGTGCTGGTGACCCGTTTGTGTAGGGGAAGCCCTCTCCTGGTGCCATGTTCACGGTTCTCGTAGGTTTCACTCTCTTTCGGTTTCATTTTTCCCTTCACATTGAGGGATTTTCCTGCCACATCGGCAGATAATTGTTTCAGATTTATTGATGATTCATGCTTTAAATGTAAGAAACGTAACATTATCAGTAGGATACCGGCAGACAAGTATGGAAAAAGGATTTAAAATAATAAATGAAAAAGTAATAAAATATGATGCATATTATCATTAATGCACAGTCATATAATTTTTTTTAGTTGATGAATGACATACTGATTCCAAAATGATTGTCAAAAGGGCTATAGGTCTGCATCAAATACATGCACCTCTTTAGAGGTGTAAAAATATGTAAAAAAGTTTTTAATGATTTTCGATTCCAAAGTCAATATCCGATTGTATTCTATATTTTATAGCCTTCTATACGTTTAAATAAGCATCCGCAACAACAATTTAAAGCTACTTCAGGAGCAAAGCCCAAGGTCATTTAAGCAAGTTTAGTGTGGACTCTAAATGTGTATGGAATGGAGTAATTACAATGCTAAGACCTCTAATATTCTGTGAATTAATGCTGAACATGAAATACTGAAAATACAAATATAAACTACATGAAAAACATGGTAGACTATTGAAAATTATAGCAACAGTGATGAGAGACTACAAATAGATCTTTGGATTTTGAGAACTGTTTAATATACCAAGTGAAAATCACAATAAATGACCCTAACCCAAACCCTAGGTTTTCAGCTGGAAGTCTATTCACTTTTCATGTTTTCAGTGCTACATTTTGAGGCTTAAATATTTATCTTGTATCTACATTAATTTGCCACTTTTCTGCTGTCCATACAATAACAAGCTCTGAAACATCTGTTGGTCTGCAGTTTGCCATCCACTCTCTACCCTCTATATCACTGGTCAGTTTGTTACCACAGGACGACACCCAAGTACAAGTTATTTGCTTAGCTAGGATAATTAATTAAATTTGTCCAATGCAGGACAAGATTTTGCACATATCAGTGTCACATACTAGGTGTAGGTGTGTGTGACAAACATGTAGAGGAGAGCAGACAATGTGTTCAACAATAACAAAACACTGTTCAGAGCACTTTTAAAGCACACAGCACAAAACTGTCTTGTTAAAGTGCTCGTTTGCTCATTGTAGCTAGTTTTCTGTCTATGCATAGGCCAGTGTTGGCATAACGATTGACATATGATATATTATACAACCAAGGTGGCTAAGTTGAGCTTAGACGATTCAGCAATCAAGCAGTTCTGCAGTGCACTGACAGAATACAGCCTGTGTGGGTGCAGTGTCACTTAACAAGAGAACAGTTTTCGTGTAGAATAAATGGTCATTGAAACAGTACAGTATTTCCACATGGGGAGCTGAACAGACGTCAATCCCTCTGCTTGGCTGTCCTGTGTTGATTTGTTCAGTCCAGCGGGGTGGTTTCTAGTGCTTGGGAAATCACAGCCAATTTCTCATGGTTCTTTCAGTAAAGCTCACCAAACTCCTTAGTAATAGATGTGGTTCCCAAGTTACACTTTATAGTTAGTGTCACTGAATTATCCTTAAACAACCAGTAACAAAGTAATTCATGCTTAATAAAACAAAGAAGGCACACTCCAACATTGCTTGATGAGAATAACAGGTGGAAGTCTTTATTCTAGATCGGTGTTTGTGTATTCGCAATTGAGGTACTAACTAAGGGATGTTACCAGGACTCGGAGGAGCCATACTTTCTATACATATTTTCAGAATCACATTGTCCCTCCTGTTATTATACATATTATTACTGTTATTATATTTTCTTTAGGTTCTACCACCTTTATGTTCAATTATCATGACCTTGAACCCCTGTCATTCATATACACATTCATTCTATATTTATTAGGTCTTTTAAAAGATTCCTTCATCCAGAACTTTACCAAATAAGGCATTTTGCAGTGTCCTCCTATAGTCTACAATTCATCCAGCAGCATATAGATTTGCCTGTGTACATGTTATCTCTCGGTTCTCAGGGTATTTTCACCATGCTGTACATTATACATGTGCACTTTGTGAAGTTCTTTCAGTTTTCTGTCTTATTAGTTCTATTCATTTTTATTCTTCCTCATGGAATTGATTCACTTCCTTTTGTTCTGAGGTAGCACTACAGATTAACACTCATGGAGGTCTTGCATATGAAACTTGTTGGCATCATGTTTCTGTTATGTTTGTTTGCCAACCTCTTTTAACAATTTATGGATCATACAATGCCTAATTTCCTCTTATCAGGACCACAGACTTTTCTGTCGTTTTGAGTTGGGCAAGTCTCCATAAATATTTAAGCCCAACTATTCAGTAAAACTATAATTCCACATTTTACATTTGTTTTGTTCATGTCCCAAGTAGGAAATGTCTATAAAAAATACACTAACATTTCTATTATACACTACATATGGATTCACAGCAAAGTCATAAATTTCATGTGGCAGGTTTTGTAGAAGGCATCGGTTAAAAACGGGGGAGAACGTTCCATCAGTTCCTCGAGATCTACTACTCATGTCTGAGATGGTTCTTCCTCGTTTCATCATCAGCATAATACAGTACCTGAGAGATGGCTACACAGAGCCAGGTGAGAGAACCAATCTTCACTCACCTGCAATTACAGTGACCACTAGTAACTCCTTATCTGTGGTGATCTGCACCTTCTGGCCGTTCATTCTACACGTGTAGCCAGAATAAAGCCTAGCGCTGGCACACGGCACTGGCAGGTCAGGTCACAGCTCATTAACTCACTTACAAATACACTATTATGTATCGTACTATTATACATCACTCAGACACACACAAAAACAAACCAAAAAAATATTGTCTATATTTGTACAGTTCCAACAAGATGGGAATTCTACAATTGCTACGGGACTTCCGTCTAATATGTTTACTGTGGAAACACACAACTCACACCTAATCTTGTTTGTGTTTGTTATACTGCGTTTCCAGAGTCTGCCACAGACCGGGATCTACAGAAGGTCCTACAGCATCTGGAACCTCAGATCTCCTTCTTAGAAGACCTCACGAAAATGGGCGGAGCCATGAGAACTGTTCTCACAAAGATTTTAACCAATCAGCAGACCTTTAAAGAACTGAGCATGGGTATGTATGAGCTACAGAGAAGGTGTGCTCTCCCACTGGTGGTATTTGGTGAAAATAGAAATGTATTGTTTACCTTCTATGCACGGTTGTAGGATTGTATTATTTATGTTTGTGTGTCTGTGTGTGCGTGTGTTTGTGTGTTTGTGTGTTTGTGTGTGTGTGTGTGTGTGTGTGTGTGTGTGTGTGTGTGTGTGTGTGTGTGTGTGCGTGTGTGCGTGTGTGTGAAAACCGTAAGCAATAAGCATCTGGTGAAAAACTGCAGAATAAATCTATAATGTACTTGTTTTGAATAACTATGCACTTTTCTCAGTCTCTGCTGGTCAGGATAGTTTTGTCATTGCTACAGGGCTAAAAAGGCTTTCTGTGGAGAACTCCAATCTACGGATAAAAATTGTGCTGTAACCAAATACCAAATAACATACTGAAGTGTAACATTAGAACTTGTTATTGTTGGTTGTGGTGGTGGTCACGACCCAGACAGCTATATTTTGATTTTGTTTATTCACTCCTCCTGTCATCTACTCCTCTAGGTAGATGATATTAGGAAACGGATCAGTTTGAGAGAAATGATCTGTTTGGTCAAGGGGAATACAGTCTCTCCTGAGACTGACCCACTACACATTCCTTCCCTCCTCCCACAGGTCAGGAGGATAACATGTATGCAAAGAAGAACTATGAGAAGTACTTGTCTGCACTGAAGAACTCTGGCTTGGCAGAGGAGAAAAGGCCTTCGGGGACGGCGGCTCCAGGAGACTCGCCGACCGGAGCTGGAGCTGGAGCTGGGTCCGGAGCGCTTAGCTTGCTGGGTAATACCTCCCACTACGTTTATGGGCCTGACGGGCTGTGGTCCGTTTATCTGAGGCTGCTGTGAGGCTTTTCTTGTTTTACAAAGTTGTTGATTCTGGTGTGCCCTGGCCTGAATCCTGGCCTAAAAATGTTTGTTTCTCTCCTTCCTTGAATGGATCCCTGCCGTGCTGTCAGGGGCCACCGCAGCAGGAACCCCCCATGAGGAAAACAAAGAGGTAAGACATGAAACTGCAGGGTTCACTAAGCCCGAGGAAGCTCCTTCAGGGCACCTCCCATTCTTCTCCTCTCTCCAACAGGAGGACCAGGATGGAGGTCAGGGTGTAGGTCAGAGAAAGAGGGTGAAGTTGAGCAGTAGTACAAAAGGTACAAAAGACATGAACACATCTCTGTTTTCCTCAGGATTCTGAGCAGAGAGCCTCTGGTAATTTTCTAATTTCTTCTTTTTAGATTCATCCATAATGGATTCTCTGAAACATAAATGTTTTTTAGAGGAGTTGTTGTTTTGGACTATTAAATACGAGTTTCCCCAGAAGATGGTCACTTTTTTACTCAACATGTTGCCAGACCAAGACTATAAGGTATGCAGTTCATATATACACACTCTGCTTAATCGGGAGTTCTTAATCGCTCTCATGCTGAATCGGTTGTGTTTGACTTACGGTCCTGCATCGTAGAGTGGGTTGCCAGGTTGAGTCCCATCCCTCCATCTCCTTCCTTTTCTCGCCCTTCAGATCACCTTCACTAAGACGTTTGTGCAGCACTACGCCTTCATCATGAAGACCCTGATGAAGAGCCGCGAGTCAGACACCATGTCCAACCGCATCGTGCACATCAGCGTGCAGTTGTTCAGCAACGAGGAGCTGGCGCGTCATGTGACCGAGGAGTGCCAGCTGCTGGACGTCATGGTGACCGTGCTGCTCTACATGATGGAGAGCTGCCTTGTCAAGAGCGAGCTACAAGGTGGGCGGGGCCTCGGGTCACCGCACCACAGGGGGGGGGTGCAGACAATTGGGTGGAAAGAACTGGAAATGGTGGATGAGTAATATATAAATAAGAAAGATCATTGACAACCATGGATGAACCAGTAGGTTTAACCCTCGATTACAAATCTCACAGCTGCGTCTCCTGTTGCAGATGAGGAGAACAACCGTCATGTGGTGGTGAACTGTGGGGAGGCCCTGCTGAAGAACAACACGTACTGGCCGCTGGTCAGCGACTTCATCAACATCCTGTCGCACCAGAGCGTGGCCAAGCGCTTCCTGGAGGACCACTCACTGCTCATGCTGTGGATGAGTTTCGTCTCCTTCTTTCAAGGTGGGTGTTGTTGCCGTGGTGACCAAGGTAATGGGGTGATGTAGGGCTCAGGGTGCCACAAGACCAGGATGTAAGACGCGAGCTAACCTGCGAGACCAGTACGTAAGATGCGAGCTAACCTGCGAGACCAGGATGTAAGACGCGAGCTAACCTGCGAGACCAGTACGTAAGATGCGAGCTAACCTGCGAGACCAGGATGTAAGACGCGAGCTAACCTGCGAGACCAGGATGTAAGACGCGAGCTAACCCGCGAGACCAGGATGTAAGCCGAGAGCTGCCCGCGAGGCTGCGTGAGACGAGGACAGTTTGCTGGTGTGACACTTTTCGCTTGTATGGTTATATTTGGCTGGTTTGTGTCTAGTGTTCACATCTGCTGTTTTGTGACATCTCATTATCTGCATTGTTACAGCATTACAGAGGGTTTTTTTCGTCCCTCAGTCTGACTCTCCCCCTCCCCCGCTGCGTGTGTCCTTCAGGAATGAACCTCAATAAGAGGGAGATGAACGAGCACGTGGAGTTTGAGTCGCAGACGTACTACGCCGCCTTCGCTGCCGAGCTGGAGGCCTGCGCACAGCCCATGTGGGGGCTGCTCACACACTGCAAAGTCAAAGTAAGAGCTACACCACCCGCGGCTGCTCCGTCAGGCCCAAACACCTCCGCCCTTACTGGCACCAGAGATGCCCCCGATGGCACCAACTACCAACCTGGTCCAAAGATTTATGTGGTGGTGTAGAGAGTCATCTGTGTAGTGTGTGTGGGGTGGGGGGATGGACCGTTCCATGTCAATTTCTTCTGGAGTAATCGAGAGGGTGGCGTTCACGTTGACAGGAAACGCAGGAGTACACGAAGACGGTGGTGCGGTACTGCCTGGAGACGTTACAGATGTGGTTCGACGCCATCGGGTTTGTGGATGAGGTACGGTGGTTCACCAGCGCTTCAGTCTCCGCCCCCCCCCCCCCTCCATTTCCCCCCTGTCCGGCAGTACTGATCACCTTGTTTGACCTGTTCCCAACAGCCCGCCCCCAGTCAAGTCACGTTCCACCTGCCCCTCCACCGTTACTACGCCATGTTCCTCAGCAAGGTAACCCAACACACACACACACACACACACACACACACAACCAGCAGGAAGAGTGGAATACTTCATGTAAGGGCTTTGTCCATATGGTCAGTTGCTAAAGAGGGACGTGAGTTACTGTAAAGGATGTAATAAGAACGTACTTGACCTCCATTCATTCTCATGGACACGGGGCAGAAAAATGGTGAAGTAACAACATGTATCAGCTCGTTCTAAGTGGGGAAGCGTTTGCATCCGTCGAGAAGCTCACGTGAATCGTGTTCCTGTTCGTCTCAGGCGGTGAAGTGTCAGGCGCTGGATTTGGACAGTCTGCTCCCTGACCAGGAAATGCTGATGAAGATTATGGTGCATCCACTCCAGATACAGGTGACCGACACCTCATGTCGAGATTACAGCTACAAGTACACTCACAGTAAGGGGGAGGGAGTCTGTGTGTGTTCTTCTGTGTGAATGTTTTATACACACACACACACACCAGTGGGGAACCGTCAGGCCCTTCTATGCCCTCTCAGAGGGCCTAAAATATTCTTAAAACATAAATATATATAATATAATTTATCCAATTTTATTTTATCTACTTACAGTTTGACAATCGACATTTAAACAATTACAAAAATATAAGCGGGCCCAGGTATAATGGTCACGGTTCGCTACTGACACACACACATATAACATATATCTAGTGCTGAAAGGACTATAGACCTGTCTCAGCAGGAGGGTTTGGTACAGATGGCTTAGAGTTGCGGATTTCACATTGTGCTGATATATCAGCCTGTAGTGGCTCAATCTGTCAGCAGATCAGGCATACGCAAATGAGTGTCCAAGACTAGAGCTGCGTCTGCCTCCTGTTTCATTGTAAAATGCATTCATTTTGTGTTTAGTCTTCTGTTATCTTCAGTGGCTTTCTCATTATCATTTAGTACATTGTAGCATCTTGAAATGCATTGAAATGGGATGTTAATGTTGATAATGTTGTATTATATCAGACTGAAATAATTGTGTGAACTCTGAAGTAACATAAATTACAATGCAGTATGTTATAATAGAATCATACGTCATGATTTTATTACATAAGTGTCCGTGTGTGTGTCTGTGTGTGTGTCTGTGTGCAGGCATGTCTGTCTGAAATCCACAGTAACATGTGGGTGAGGAACGGCCTCCAGATTAAAGGTCAGGCCATGACGTACGTCCAGTCTCACTTCTGCAACTCCATGATCGACCCGGACATCTTCCTCCTCCAGGTGCGCCTCCGTAACGTGACGTTCTCCTCCTCACGGTGTCTGCTCCACTTGTTCTGTTTCAGCTACCGCGTAACACGTGTGGCTAAATCAAACGTAACGATGGCGGTGGAGCTCGTGGGGAACAGCTCACCTGTACTGTTCCCACGGAACGAGCCCTTACTGGTCCAGGTGACGCGCTCAGTTTCAGTCTTTGTTTACCTCTCCGCAGGTGTGTGCGTCACGCCTCGACCCGGACTACTTCATTTCTTCAGTATTTGAGAGGTATGGGTCTGATTGACCAGACCGTAATGACCGGTTCCCGTGGTCTCCAGAGCCGTGCCCGTTTCCTCTGTGAGCCGACTGCTTCTCTGTGGTTGTGTGACAGGTTTAAAGTGGTGGACTTGCTGACGATGGCCTCACAGCACCAGAACACGGTTCTGGAGGCGGAGCAGGAGCGGCCCATGCTGGAGGGAGCCCTCACCTTCCTCGTCATACTGTGCAGCCTCCGCATACACCTGGGTGGGCATGGAGCTACAGCTGTACACCTGTCTCTCTGTCTCTCTGTCCCTCTCTCTCTCTGTGACATTTTGGTGGGAGTTTCATAGATATGTGTGTAGACTCATCTCTCTCTCTCTTTCTCTTTCTCTCTCACTCTCTCTCTCCCCCTCTCTCCCCCCATTCTCTCTCACTCTCTCTCTCCCCCTCTCCCTCTCTCTCCCCCCCATTCTCTCTCTCTCTCTCTCTCAGGTATGACTGATGATGAGATCCTGAGGGCAGAGATGGTGTCTCAGCTGTGTATGAATGACCGCACACACAGCTCCCTTTTAGATCTCATATCCTTTATGGCCTCTTCCCTAAATCAGGGTAACCTCCGAGCAGTCTACATTTACCACTCTAGATGCGCTTTTTTGTGAATTTATTTACCTCATATAAGGAGCCTTTTGTCTCTGCCAGTGCCATTTCATTCTAACATTATGATTTATCAGTGCCTTTATTCTTCTAACTCTCCCAGATCACCTGATACCACTTTAAGTATCCAATATGTCAAAATGCTAATACTTGCTAACACCATGGTGTAATGGCCTTAACCATCGCTCCACATCCCGGAGAACCCCAACCCAAAGAGCGGAATGGTTCCGGGCAGCTGCAGCTTTGAGGAGATGCTCTCCGCCGTGGCGGATTTTAAAGCTCCCGTGTTTGAGCCAGGGGGCTCCATGCAGCAGGGCATGTACACCCCCAAAGGTGAGTGACCTCTCCCCAGGGGTCACCTCTGCCCCTACCTGCTCCAGATGCAGACAAGTGTTCATAGGATAAAATTGGATTGTGCTCAAAGCTGTCTTAGACTAAAGAAAGTGTGTGTGTGTGCGCGTGCATGCGTGCGTGCGTGCGTGCGTGCGTGCGTCTTTGTTCAAGTTCTGGATTCTAGAACTCTGTTTTCTCTTTATCAAATATTCTAATAGATCAACTGTATTTTTCAGCTTTTATATTTTCCAGTTCTGTTTTTTTTTTAGTTTGGTCTCTCCCCGAATCTGACATGCATACTGGAGCAATAATGTTTAGGAATAATGTTATGGGAAGCAATAACACCATGCCTTGTCATCGTTTCACTAATCACCCCAGTCAGTCGCTGTGGTTTTACTTTCTTTCACCACATGATGGCAGTCTTGAGCCGCAGCTGAGTTCTGTGCCTCTGCTCCGTTCTCTGCATGAAGGGTGGATCATCACCTTCTGCCGTCACACAATGGCTCCATGCGTTAACCTGGGTCACGTTCTCATTAACAAATACATACAAGTGGCGCTACAGTTGTTCGGTCCATATTGCTAAACAGCACCATTAAATTCTGGTCCACTGATGTCTGTCTCACCACAGTAAATTTCCGCTTGCCGTTCTTGTCTAGACATATTGACTCTTTTCTCCCGATCTTGCCGCATGGGGGCAGACTCGTGATGAACGTCCTCTCTCTGGAGTCCTCTGTAAGTGGGTATCGGGAAGTGACTGTGTCTCTTAAACTGTGTGGGACTCACGCTGTGTGATTGTGTTTATTCTCCAGCTGAGGTGTGGGAGAAGGAGTTTGACCCCATCATGGTCATCTTGCGCACAGTTTACCGGCGAGATGTCCAGTCAGCGATGGACAGATACTCCGCGTTGTATGTCACCATCATGTTGTCTATTCTAAACTCTTCTTACACTCACACTACTAATGAATTTCTAATGATTTTTAGAAGAACCTGTATGACCTTTTTGTCTTTTCATGCATAATCTACTAAACTATTTAGGTATGTTGTCATGTCCTGATGAGTCACAATGAAGCTACTTTGAAATTTTTGTTTGCCTTGGTAGACTACCGTACCTTGACAGGGAACTAAAAGTTCCCAGTTGCATCATGCAGTGTGTTCATCCTAAGCCCCAAGGTCACAGAGCTTTACGTAAGGTCATTGAGAGGAGAATGCATCTCCAAGTTTACTCCTGTTCTTTGGCCATGTGTGTGTTTGTTACTTGTGTACTCCAGGGGTGAGCATTAGGACCCCTCCAATTAGAGCCAAGGCAGGAAAGATCAATATATCAAGTCTAAAGTCTAATAGACCAGGGAAGGCCCTGCTATATTGAACTCTGCTCTGAGCTTCCTGAAGACAAATGTGAAGGTCCTGGTTCAGGAGATGGGGTGAGGGTAATATCCTGTCGTTCTCCGCATGATGGGAGCTTTCCAAATGCAGTGGAAAATCCTTCTCTGAGCAGCCAGCATACATTTACACTGCAGGTCAGAAGACTTTCCTGCTCACAGTTGTACGAAGAAGAGGTCTCCTGTTCATCAGACTGTCTTCATCACAAACCTACTGACAAATCAACATATAGAAATTTCTTTAGCCCTGCACACTTTTTGATCTGTGCATTTTTTGATCTGTTTATACTGACAATGTAAAAAATTTTAATTTTAGCTCCCTCTCTGTACTGTACAATGATTGATTACCTCTACAGGGGAATCAGCAAAATCAGTTGCTTCCTTTAAAACTATTGCAGCTGTGTTAAGAGTTATACATTAAGTAATATGTTAAGAATAGTAAAGTTTCGTTCCCCAGATTATCACCTTATCAGGCCCTTCAGAAAGCATCCTCATGCTTTAAATATATGTTAAATGTAAATTTAATTCAGTTCGGGCCCCCAGTGCCTTTCTGCTGTGGGCAGCTCTGATTAGGGCGCGTCTCTGTCCTTTGCAGTCTGAAGCAGTCTGGCGTTCACGCCGGTAACCCCTGGCCCCCCTATAAGGAGCGCACACCCCTGCACCCGTGCTACAGGGGCCTGGTGCGTCTGCTGCACTGCAAGACCTTACACATCGTCATCTTCACACTGCTCTACAAGGTGCCCGTCGCGCCGCACGCCACACACCCTCCACACACTCCCACACACCCCCACACGCATTTGTGCTCAGTGACCGTACTGGGTGTCGAGGACGTTACTGGAAAACTAACTTCCCGTTGTCTGTGTTTTCCTATAAATCATGTTTTGACAACCCCCACCCGCTCCGGTCTGCTGGTCCAGATCTGGATGGACCACCAGAACATGTCTGAGCACGTGCTGTGCATGGTGTTGTACCTGGTGGAACTGGGCTTGGACAACCACACGCAGGAGGACAAGGACGATGAAGTGAGAATCCTCTGTCCTGGTTTGACCTTTTGGGAAGTCTTTGTACTCCGTGGCCTTTTAACTCAAGCTAAGTTTATAGAGTCCTTACAGCAGGCATATACAGACCTAATGCTTTCGTATGCTTTCTACATCAGCATGAGATAAGGGTACATTTAATGCATGCAAGATAATCTCCGGGAACCTTTGACTAGAAGATGACTTGAGCATGCCTGAATAGCTTTTTAAAATAACTTTTCCATGCTTTTTTGAGTAGAGTTCCCCAGAAGGCCCAGGTGGTCTGTCTCCAGACCTTATAAGTAGTGCCCATAATATAAGTCAACTGCTGCCTTTGCGGTTTGGAGTGGCTTCGTCCCTGACCGAGAGGTTTAGTGATCTAGCGTCCCTACGTAGTGTACCTGATCTAGTGTCCCTACGTAGTGTACCCACATGTACGCCCTTCCCAGGAGCCACGCATCGAGGAGCACTGCCACGACAGCTGGTTCCCCGGCACCAGCTTGCTCTCCAACCTCCACCACGTCATCAACTTTGTGCGGGTGCGCGTGCCCGAGACGGCCCCCGAGGTGGAGCGCCAGAGGGAGAGGGAGACCCCCCCGAGCACCAGCACCGCCGCCTCCAGCTTCGGCCAGGTGAGCGCGGCCCGTTTTCCTCCACCTCACACGCCCCTCCGGACCGGCGCCGCTCCGCTCCCAGCCCGGGTCGGACCCGAGTTTAGAAGGTCTGCCCGTGTGCACGGTGACCTCTCCAACCTGCCTTGTGTCTGACCGCTGTTGCACACTTTCACTCCACAGAGCTCCAGAAGGCTGTCGGGGAATTGGAGAGAGGTAGAGGGGAAATGACCAACTTTTGGGGGGGGGGGTTGGAATCGGAAGCGTGCGGAACTGTTTGGGGTGTTTGTTGAGAGTTGAGCGTGTGGGAAGTTGGGGTCCCGCTGCACCACACGCATCACAAGTGTTGCGTTCCCCCTGTTTCTGGAGGTCAGGGTGCTATAAAGGCTTTACGTAGCTTAATAAACATGCACGCCATAGCACTTGTGATGCGGGGGGTGTGGCTTCCATGTGTGTTTTCTGACACGATTGTTGTCGTTGCGGTCTGCATTAGTTTGTGTCTTGTGCGTTTGCATAACCGTGCAGGTTGCGTGTGCCTGCAGACCTTCGTGATCGTTCTCCTGTGCAGTGTGGTACACTAATTAAGTCTTGGACAAACTGTTTGTTCATTTCGTGCATGTGTAATTGATGGATGTGTTTCTGAGGGAGTTCTGGCGGGTGTCCAAACGGCTCTGAACAGCCGTGGCTGTGGTCAGCCACCATCAGCACATCCCTAGAAACACGCCACTTGCTCCAAAGTTTGCTAGGTTAAACGCTGGCCGGTGAGGGACTTTACATTTGATATGATCTGTGATTTATCTCATTCAGACTAGAGTCGCTACAGTTTCAGGGTTACAGTACAGCTAAAGTAATAAATTGTGTATTAATTTAACTAAAGTGGGTTCGTAAATAGACTTCAACATTTTGACGCGGGTAGCTGTAATGGGCTGGCCAGTGAAAACGAATCCGTAATGACACAAATCTCAAAATTGTTACGTGATATCCTTTCTGCAAATAGCGTGGGACGAATAATGTGGTGGTTGGACTCCTAACACCATAGCTGTCCTTGTAGCTTAACCTGCTATTGCAACACTGGCATTAAAAAGCCAGCTTCTGTCAAAGTAAATCCTGCCTCCTTTGATTTGATTGGCTGGCTGAAAATGGATGTTCACAAGCACAAAATCACTATCCGTACCTTCCCTAAAACGTTCTTTTCCTTCAAACGTTCGAATAAGTAAACGGCGGTGTCTATCTACCGTACCGTAACATAGACGTCATCATGCCTCTACAAGGGCACCGTGTGATCATACCTGGATGTTGAGGGGAAACTGTTGTTGAGTCTGTGGTGGTTATAACACTTAAACCATTAAAACTGCATCATGGTTGTGCCTTAAAACTGCAAAACCTGCATCATATCTGCCATTTTTACCTCTGATCCTCTCTCGTTACCCTTTTTACCGCTTCTGCTGTGAAGAATCACCACCAGCACATACATCATGCGGGTCTCTCTCTCTCTCTCTCTCTCTCTCTCTCTCTCTCTCTCTCTCTCTCTCTCTCTCTCTCTCTCCCTCTCTCTCTCCCTCTCTCAGAACCTGCGGGAGGCTCAGCTGTTCAGCCTGGTGGCGGAGCGGCGCAGGAAGTTCCAGGAGATCATCAACCGCAACAGTCGCGAGGCCAACCAGGCGGTGCGGCCCAAGGCCTCCTCACGCTGCCACGGCCCGGGCTCGCCACCCCAGCTGGTCACCGAGATCCTGGAGATCCGCGAGAGCATGTTGTCCCTGCTGGTCAAGCTGCACCAGAAGCTGTCGGCCAGGCAGAACTCGCTGGATCCCGGCTGGCTGGACGAGGCCGACCCGGCCCGCCACGCCCACGGCGACGGCCTCACGGCCATCGAGCGTATCCTGGCCAAAGCGGCGGTGCGGAGCCGGCATAGCAGGAGGTGTCTGCAGGAGATCTGCGGCCGAGTGTGTCCGCCTGTGCCGCCCAAGAAGAACAGTCCGGGAGACAAGAAGAGCATGGATAAAGAGGAGAGGTGTGTGTGTGTGTGTGTGTGTGTGTGTGTGTGTGTGTGTGTGTGTGTGTGTGTGCGCTTCTTGGTCATTAGTTGCTCTTTGTGCTGGAGGAAAATGTGTTTTCAGTGGCTGTTGTTGGCTGTAGTCTCATTGTTCCAAGCTGTGTCGTACACACATTGATTTGACTTACGCCTTCACTAGCTATTACTGCATAGACTAGACTCCTGTCTCTCAGCCCCCCTCTCCCCCCCTTTCTCTCCTCTCTGTCTCTCCTCTCTGTCTCTCCCCATCTCTCTCCTCTCTCTCTGTCTCTCTCTCTCCCCCCCCCTCTCTCTCCCCATCTCTCTCCTCTCTCTCTCTCTCTCTCTCTCTCTCTCTCTCTCTCCCCCCACACTCCTTCCATCCCCTTTATCTTTCCCTAAAGGTGATGGGAGGGGTTATAAGTCTTCCATTAGCACCTGTTATTATGGGACAAATGCCACCTGCAAGTCAAGACAAATCTCTCTCATGCACACGGACATTGTGTGTGTGTGTGTGTGTGTGTGTGTGTGTGTGTGTGTGTGTGTGTGTGTGTGTGTGTGTGTGTGTGTGTGTGTGTGTGTGTGGTTATATCGTTAGTTGCCATAGCAACATGAAGGAGGGTGGTGAGGTGGCTGGAGGATGCTGGGTAATTTCTGGTGCCACGTCCCAGCAGCGTATGTTTGTCCCTGACGCTGTCAGCGGTGGGAGCTGAAGCGTGTCATTCCTGTCTGCATCAGTTTATGTCCTCTTATTAGGCCCCTCTTATTTTACTGCCTCCCTGTGTCCCCCCGGGGGCGGGGCTGGGGGTGGGGCCACAGCTAGCGGTAGCTCGTTACACGTCCATGCGTCTGCACAAATTGTTGTTTGTTGATTTCCAGCCCAACGAGGACAATTTCTCCCGCCTTGTTCACTTCAACAGTTCAAGTATCCAAAAGAGCATGAGTGACTCTGCTGCTTGAACATCTGCACTTTCCGTCTAGTGCCATTGGTGACTCTCTCTCTCTCTCTCTCTCTCTCTCTCTCTCTCTCTCAGACGCCAGCGGGCCAGAGAACGGCAGCAGAAGCTCCTGGCTGAGTTTGCCTCCAGACAGAAGAGTTTCATGGAGACAGCCATGGACGTTGGTGAGCAGCCTCCAGTGTTTCCGCCGTGCGTCTCGCCTTCCTGACCACCCCATGAATTAAACGCTGGAGTTGCACGGGAACGTTCGTAATGTTGGAGCAGGTGTATCGTGTTGTGTGCTGAAGGCACCCACCACCTTATCCAGAGAGCTTTGATTCTCCACCGCAGTAACGGATGCTTCCTCTCACTCTGGGTTCAGCTGAGTAACCGAGTCGGTTCTGCTGATTTAAAAATTGGCCTTGAACAGCTTGGGGTGGTAGTGTAGTGTTGGGGAGCGTAATCAGAGCGGAACGGGCCGTCCTGACCCACGCTGCCAGGGGTGGTGGCCCGCAGCTCTGGGGACGCCCAGATGGGCTGGAGTTCGATCCTAACCGTGCACGGCGACGTCCGCAGTGTTCTGTGTTTTCGCACAAAACTCTGGGGACAATCCCCACGCAGTCCTTGAAGGAGATCGCTTCAGGGGCTCCGCTCTCCGTAGAAGGTGACGCGCTGTGCGGGTCCTCCGAGCCGTACGTGCGTGTGCACGCGCCCGTCTCTCGGGGGAGGGCGGGGGGGTCAGAGTGCTGACGGCGCTGCAGACCCCCAGGGAGCGAGCGTGCTCTCTCTCTCTCTTTCTCGTTAAGGGATGAGTAATGTTGGTTTTCATCCCGCAGCGGAACTCGCTGTGTCCCGTAGCGGAACTCGCTGTGTCTCCTTGCGGAGGACACGCCCTCCCCCATTAACGCACAGAGCTGGGACGCTTCGCTGAAGCCCATCTGAGCCCATCTGAGCCCATCTAACGCCTGTTCTCCTTCCTCCGACATATCTGGTTCGTAGCAGTTGCGGTGATTAACCTCGTGACCTCAGTGGCGTGTCACAGCAGTGGCGAAACAGTGTGCAGACAGGGACTTCCCGCAGTCCTCCCACTGTGAGACACACCATGGCTTCCGGTGGACGGAGGAGAAAGCTGCTTCTGAACCCAGACCTTGAGAGCCCATCGAGAGGCCCCACCCAGCACGGCTGCAGCAAGCCAATAAGACTACAGAAAGACTACCTGCCACAGGTGTGCCAGTAGCAACGATGTGGGGCAGCTAGTGAGAAAGACGAGATAGGTCAGGAGGAGTGGATTCAACTAGGTCACATGCAGGCGGAGTAGATTCAAGTAGATCACGTCCAACAGGCAAAGCTGATCTTCCCCATATAGATCTGCAGTAGTGTCTGATAAGAACAAATCTAATTCTGCCTGATGCTTGCGAGGGTGACGTGAAGCAGAATGGTGTAGTTCAGCTCGGGATGGGTGTCTTCTCCTCAAACGACTCCTCTTCTGATGTTCTCCTCCCATCAGGAGGAGCCACACCTATCTCATCTGTGTGTTGGACGGCTTGTGCAGGCTGCAGCTTATCAAAACGGCAAATGATCTCCTGCATTATTCCAGACCTGCATTTTCCCCCAGAAACCAGAATCAAAGGTCACGGAGTAGATCGATATTTGAACAGGAGGAACCGCTCAAACACATGTCTGTTCAAATAACCTTTAAGTGCTCTCAGTGCTACAGTGATCCTGTTGTTTTCTCCAAGTCGATATAACCAAGAGTCAGATCCTTTCTCAGAAATCAGCATTACATTATCTACCAGCCTCACCCCCAAGGTGTCCATTAAACAACTGTCACATTGTGACATGCAGTTAATGTTTAATTCATAAAATTGCTTCATTTGTTTATTAATTGAACGTCTGTTGAGAGAAGTGCATAAAGCTCGGTAGGGCACGCCGTTTTCTAATGGCGTCACCTAGGGCAATTAACTATTAAATGATGATCGATATTTGTCGTTAAGTGTTCCAAAGGAAACAAGTAAATTGCAGGACTCATGTGTTTTTGATGCACCTGCTCGTGGTCCTGCAGGGACTACACAAAATAACCTTGTGTTGCTGAAAGTGCTACGTTGATGTGGCATGCGGAAAACTCAAAACTTGGTACGCGGGAAAACTCAAACGTTTACATTTAACCTAACAACACATATTATGTACCATTTAAAAAGCTAAAGCTCCTGTGTATTCCAGACAACCATTAGTGACCTTAGCTGTGGCTATGAGAAATGATAAGACCAGCCAAAGTAATGGAACCACAGAACTACTGTGTTGAACAAGATACGAGATGTGAAAATTATATAAACCTCCTGCCAAATGATGGCCTCTGTAAATGTTGTCTTAATCTGTAAACATCTTCATATGCTTGAAAGTCCTTTATTGAGGAATAAAGTACATCGTACTACCTGCGATGTCAGTAGTGTGTGTGTGTGTCTGTGAATAACTGATTAATTGTTAATTAACTTAAGAAACTTTCGATCAAGAAAATCCCTTTAAATTAGCACCCCCAGCACCACCATTGTGGTATTTCTACTGTGCTTCAATTTGTTCGAATTTGGTCAGCTGTGAATGACAAGTGTTTGTGTGTGTGCGTGCGAGCATTTGTGTGTGCGTGTTTGTGCCTTTGTGTGTGCATGTTTGTGCCTTTGTGTGTGTGTGTGTGTGTGTGTGTGTGTGTGTGTGTGTGTGTGTGTGTGTGTGTGTGTGTGTGTGTGTGTGTTGTGGGACCAGCAGGACTAGCTCTGTGAGATTGCCCCAGGCCAACATTGTCACATTGATTTTCAAACAAAATGTGTTTCTTGCACCCTCCTCCCCGACCACCTAAAGCAATAAATCAATCCAAACACACTGACATTTGCTGCCCTATATTTACTCTAAAACTGAACATGCACTTTAACATTTAGAACTAATTTTGCAAAAGTAATTAATCTTCAGAGATGTCAGTCATTGGAAGGGTGTGTAGTTAACCATGCATGAATCGTCCGGACAGTGTTCACAGCATTGCATTAGGAATGCAAACAAAATATGTACTGTGATGCTGCCTGTTTCAGAATGGTGCCCCCTGCTGTCTGCCTGCCTGGTGTGGATGATATGTCAAAGCGTTGCCAAGTGTTTCCACTCATCTAAAGAACTTGTCAGGAACACTGAATATCCACGACTAAAGAAGCTAGGAGAAAGCTTGTGTTTGGGTCCAGAGAACAGTATGGTGCGTCTGAATGGTACTGAAATGTTTCCTGGCGGTTCCAGTAGGGCCCCTGATGCTTTCCGTCCTGGGATGAATTTAATCATTCAAAGAGAGAAGAAAGTAGCATTATTATATCTGACGCTCATTTGTGTCTGACCTTCATAAATGCCGGTGCATTTGGTAACCTGGAATACTGTCCAAATACCAGATCCTTTCACACAACATTACCCCTAATGGTTTTGTTTTTTTACACATGGCTGACCAAGCCTCCGCGATCTGTTAACTTAACCAAGAGAGGGCAGAAAACCAATTTGGATCCGCATTATATAGCTAATTAAGTTCAGCCAGCCTACCTCTCTCATAACTCCTGTTCAATTATTTGATTGGAGCGAGCGGACCAATCGTCCCTCTTACGCGCTCTCGACGGGTCACTATTGATCGAAACGAACTGCAGCTTTGATTCTGGAGAGCTGGAGCGCTCCCGAGTCCTTCATGGGCCCTGGTGTCCACGCAGGATATCTGGAACCATCTCGGCCGCGCAGCGAGCTGCTTCTGGGGGGCGCTTAGCTGGTCGCTTTACTGCTGTGGCCTTCTAGAATCCCAGGCCAAAAATGGTAAATGGGAGTGTAATTTTAGCATGTTTAATTGACGTTTATCCATAATGGAGCAGTTTTATCAGTTTCTTTTCTCCTCGTGCCTCCTGCAAAAGGCGTCACTCATGCGGGAACCGGCGTTTTCCTTTGTTTGCTGTTTAATAGCATCTTTAGAGCTGTGTTTAAGTTTGAATTAAAGAACGTCGGAGTGTCTGTGCTGAAGGTGGTGGTGATGGAGCAAGACGTGACCATGAGCTCCACCCTCTGTCTGCTTGCAGAATCCCCCGAGGTGGAGGCGGCGATGGACGTGGGCTGTGCCGAGCCCCCGGACTCCGAGGTCCTCTACGACTGCGTCATATGTGGACAGAGTGGCCCGTCCACTGAGGACAGACCCACCGGACTGGTGGTCCTATTGCAGGCGTCCTCAGGTATTCACATACACACACACACTCCACATTCTCGCTGTCATCCGCCGCATCCTCCCCAACGAAAGGCTGACGCCATTAACTCGACACCACTGTTTATTTGCGTCATTCTTAATCGCCTCCCGCTCCGGCGTGTTTGTGGCGTGCGGGTCTCCGTCAACAGGTGGTGCCTTTTACAGCTAGCCCCTCCCCCGTCGCACCGCGGGGCCACACAGCGCCTGACCCGCACCACTTCCCTTAACGGAGCCGTTTGAACTGCTCCACCCTCCCCCGACGGCCTCCGTCACCCATGAGCCGTTCCTGCCTCGCCACAGTTGGCCGTCATGGCAACAAATAGCTTCTTTTATTAGTAATTACTGCGATGTATGCGCGAGCTCAAGGTCATAACGGCGCCCTCTGCTGTCCGTCTGGCCGGTGCAGACGATCCATCAACGCAGAAAGGCAGAGATAAAGGAGAAAGAATGACCGTTCTGCTGATGGATATTATGACGGCCCCATTAGCCCCTGTTAGCTTAGCAGTCATCTGTTTACCATATGATCTCGCAGAGCAAACGTGTGAGGCAGGGCGGCGTAGACGGTGTTCTGACCACGGCACGCTACCGCGTTACGGGACACAAACCGTACCACATGCTCTGTGAATAGGACCCGCGGAAGTCCGTTAGCATGCCATGGTCCTGAAGGGTGTATGTCTGCGTTGCAGTGTTGGGCCACCGTTACCGCAGCGACGAGGCGAAGCAGCTCCCCACGAGCGATGAAGAGCGCATCTTCCCCGAGGACACGTGTGGAGCGGCTAACGACGTCAGACTGGCCCTGCTGCAGCGCTACTTTAAAGATGTATGTGGCTGACATGCTAGTGCCTGGTTCTGCCCTAAGGCATATCTCTCTCTCTCTCGCACCTCTTGCTTGCATAACATAACCCCAGAGTATAGACCCCCCCCCCACCGGCCTCTACCCAGGTTGAAATTATTTTCAAGAACATGTTCAATTTGAGGTACTTGTTCAGTGCCAATCTGTTCACTCTCTCTCTCTCTCCCTCTCTTTCTCTCTCTCTCTCTCTCTCTCTCTCTCTCTCTCTCTGTCTCTCTCTCTCTGTCTCTTCCATGCTGTCTTTTGCAGTAAGAACAGATTGTGAACTGCTGGGCTGCTGTAGCCTCTCCTCTGCTCTGCTGTAAATGTTAAACTCATCTGGCCCGCTGTGCTGTGCTCTATGAGCAGGGCTCCCTTTGACCGCCTGTGACTGCAGGACAGGCTGAGGGATACATGTCTGTTCCCTCCCTCTCCTCCAAATCAAATCAAATCAAATATATTTGTATAGCGCTTTTCACAACACATGTTGTCACAAAGCGCTTTACAGGATTTACAAGGTTAACAATACTATGGGTCCAAATCCCTAATGAGCAAGCCAAAGGCGACAGTGGCAAGGAAAAACTCCCTAGATGGTGGGGAATAGGAAGAAACCTTGGGAGGACCAAGACTCAAAAGGGAACCCATCCTCCATTGGGCGGCCCGTTAACACACAAATTACACAAAAACAAATTATACAGATGAATACACAAGTTACAAACAAATCACACAATCAGGCTAAGTATAAGGTAACTAGAATGAAAGTTCTGGGTGTTGATATTGTCAATGTAAATGTCTTGTGATGAACGCCAGGTTTTCATTCCGTGTCAGAGCAATGACACTGGTATTGTAGGCTCCAATTGCAGTCCCGTCACTGTGCTCTTTCTCTGAGGCGTTATGACATGTCCTGGGTCCAAACTCTGCCTGTTCCGCTGTTTTAGTTGCTATTTCAAAGCTCCGCTGTGATCAAAGTCATATTCTTCTATTCACTCCTTCGGGCAGCTTTCCTTTGGGAAGTTCGAGATTCTTCCTACTGAAGTATCAAGACTCTCCCAGCTTTCTCCTTGCGTGTGAACGTCATAGACCAATTAAAATATGATTACTGCCTGGTCCTGTCACAGCAGTAGTAAAATAATTCCAATCTGAAGCCATTCTTGTATTCTAGCTGAGCAAAACTGGAATTCTGTGTATAATACACTGCTAGGGTGTGGCTGTATATATGTGGTGGTTT
This sequence comes from Brachyhypopomus gauderio, assembly GCF_052324685.1. Taxonomy (NCBI): domain Eukaryota; kingdom Metazoa; phylum Chordata; class Actinopteri; order Gymnotiformes; family Hypopomidae; genus Brachyhypopomus; species Brachyhypopomus gauderio. Next base: position 17,393,016 of record NC_135214.1, read on the forward strand.
TTTTCCAGTTTGATTTGTATTTTTAAGAACTGGTGAAGAATTCTTCTTCAGAACATCTTCAGAATGTGCGTCAGACATGATTACCACATGGTTCCTCTTCCTCTCCCCCCCACAGAGTTCCTGTCTGCAGTCCGTCTCCATTGGCTGGGATGGGGGTGTGTATGTGCAAACGTGCGGCCACACACTGCACATAGACTGCCACAAGTCCTACATGGAGTCCCTACGGGTAAGAGAACTTAAAGGGATTTCCACATGGTGCACAGATCCAGCGTCATTAACCTCACCCTCGTTCCTGAGGGGAACACGTAACTAGGAAGAAGGAGACGCGTTACAGCGTGACGTAGTGTAATGGAGTAGAGCCTGAGTTCACCTGCGGCTGAGACTTTATCATGTTGAAGTCACAGGTATTCAGTAGCTCTTCTCAAGCACATCGCTGACTAAGTGGAGCTCAGCCTGATGGCCAGAGAGTCCTCGAGGGAGCATTCCAGAGTCACGGACTAATGTACCCCACACTCGCAGACTAATGTACCCCACACTAAAATACCCCACAATCACGGACCAATGTAATGCCTTCTGCGGTGCACTCGGGTGTCGAACACGTTCAGTATTCATTGTCACACACGGTGTCTTGTCACTTATGCTTTAAAAATCGATTCGTCATCCTCTACAACTTCCCCAGGGACGTGTGACACTGGAGTCGGCCGTCACCATCTTTACGAGCTCTTATTAGGTGTTGATCGTTTTTTTTCATCGGCTGCATTTTTTTCTATCCAGAAGTGGATTACTTTGGGTTTGCTTGTGATTGGAGAACCCGAGTTTGAGGAGGGGAGCTCCTACCATGCTAGGGTTAGCTGCTTTTCCTTCTTAGCAGGGCAGCTAGGATTTCCACCTGTTGCCTGTTAAACACAGGAAACGTGTCATGCAGATCCACGGTTAGCCACGTTTTGCTTCAGGACTCCGGGACAAACCAGTCGAGCTTCAAGTCCTCTTGAATCTCAGCGCGTTCCCATCTGTAATCATGGTGCTCTGATACGTAATCGCCACCCCCCGCCTCTCGCCCCATTTTACAGGACCTTAAACTGAATGACTGGCCTCTCTTCTGTTTCCTAGGCAATGATGTAGACTGTTGCACCATCCATTTATGTTCAGAAGAGTTCACAAAGGCTTATGGAGCAGATCGTGGATGTGGTGTTAGATCTGCTGAGAACACAAGTTCAAGGATGAAACCCGAGGCCCACAGTGTGTCTGTGTCGGTAAAGTCAGATTGAGGCCGTCCAATCGGATGAAATCTGAGCTGCGGTATATTGGCTGTGTTTGCCGTGCACTGTCTGTAAGCCAAGACGTGTTGGTGAGCTTCGCAATGGCGAACTGCAGAAAACGGATAACAGACAGTAATGAATGACCACCACGCTTTCAGACTGGAAAAGAAAATCTTGAGCAGATTAAAAGATTTAAGCAGGATTTAGTCATGGATGTGTCGGACAACATAAGCAGAAGACCGTGCCAGAAAGGCCGACACCAGGCCGTTCTGGGTCTGGGTCACCAGGCCGTTCAACGGGGTCACTGAGACGTATCGACAACAGAATGGCCATGTTTTTGGTCCTTAAAAAACTTAAGCCTTTTAAAATGCTGGATCAAAATCATATGGGAAGATTAAACAAATATTAACCTAAACCATAGAGCTGGGAAGAAATGCTGCAGTATTGAAAAAATCTGATTTGTCTTTTTGTTCGTTCTGTTTCTTATGGTCTCCTGAGGTGGCCGAGCTTTGTAAGAAGAGCTGTAATGTAATCTGCTCTGTTCAGTATGAAGTTAAAACGGCACTAGAAGCTGACACGTGGCACTTTAACCTCATAGTCACGGGCTCATTTCAAATCTAATGTTCCACAGTGCAGCGAGACAGAGAACAATAACATGCCAGTCCTTCCCCGAGATCTGACACATCATTAACAGTTCATCCATCAAAGTGACGCGCCTCAAATTGATATTTCGGAGGCGCTCTCTCCATCATTCACTCGTTAGATAATGGGGACAATACGGCATTGCTCTGCGCTTTAATAAGTTTTAATGGGAGCAGACAGGGTGAAGACTGTCACCGGCACAGAGAAAGTGATTTATAAAGACGCCCTGTGCAGACTGACCAGAGGAGACGAGAAGAATGAGACCAGATGAGCCTTAATGGAGAAATTGACTTTCCTTTACCGAAAATAAGTTGTGAATGTCTTTGAATGCTAATCGATGGTCGGTTAAAATGCAGGCGGGTTGCGGTTCCGCCCCTCTGCGGGACCGCGGGCTTGAGGTGCTCCCTTCTCCCTGGCATCTACTTCCCAGAAGGGCTAGTTTTTCTCGGAACGTCTCATTTCTTTTCTCCCCCCGTGTCTCAGAATGACCAGGTGCTGCAGGGCTTCTCCGTGGACAAGGGCGAGTTCACCTGTCCCCTGTGTCGGCAGTTCGCCAACAGCGTCCTGCCTTGCAAGCCGGGCAGTGCCACCCAGGTGGGCTCCTGGCACGCGGCCGGCCACAAGAGCCACGCGGTGCTGGTGAAGGAGGTGGAGGAGCTGCAGGAGCAGCTGGCCGTGTTCCCGGTGAGCAGCCCACGCCTCTCCTCTCCCATAACATAGAATCCCGTAAACGTTCATACACAGGAAAGCGCGTCGAGAGGGCGGAGGAATCTCGAACAGCTCTTCAGCGCGGCCCAACCGCCTCCTGACCCCTCCGATACGCTTCTCCTACGTGTCTAACAAGCTTGGAGGTGTTAGGACCACAACTTTGGGCCGTCAGACCAACATCTGCCTTTTTAGACAAATGTTGATTCAGTACGTCTGCCTTTCAGACGGAGTCTAACCTGACTAAGGAGATGGAGTCTGTCATTAAGGACATTAAGAACGCCACCCAGAAAAAATACATGGATTACGGCAAAAACCCTGGCTCGCCCGATAACGACTTCCTCTTCATGTACTCAGTAGCCAGGTGAGCACATTACGGTCTTTAAAAGTTCTAGCTGTGTGTGTGTGTGTGTGTGTGTGTGTGTGTGTGTGTGTGTGTGTGTTTGTGTGTGTGTGTGAAAAAGTGTATTTCCTCATGTTCTTGTTCGAAGAATTAGCTTAACCACTGCCTTAGACTTATTTTAACCTGCCGCTGATTTCTGCTCCAATAGTTTGCACTGTGGGGTATTTCTGAGGCCCTAAAGCGAACAGTTGCCCCCAGATTGCAGGTCTTCTTGCTGAACCGCTGGCTGACAGAGACTCTTGTAGCCAATTGATGTGTCTGGCACGTCAGGGCCCTCTGTAGCGTGTCTCTGGCCTCCCGTCTGAAGGACTCCGCCCGCAGGCTGGGGTTTGGACATCGTGCTCTGTGTCTCTGATACTAGTTTACACAGACTGGCTATCCAAAGCTTATTCTGGAGTCTTTTTTGGGTCTCTCTCGTCCCCCCACCCTAATTCAACTGCTATCAGCATCTTTTATCTTTTCATGCTAGCTTGCTCACTCACTCTCTCTTTCCCTCTTTCAGTGCCATGCTTCTGTTCCCCTACCCCACCCCCAAATAAGATGGAGGCTATTAGCTGGTGCATTCAAACCTGCTGTGCCTGACCCCTCCCCCTCCAGCTTGTGTCATCTCTCTCTCTCTCTCTCTCGCTCTCTCTTTTTTTTCCACCCTCCACAGCTGAACAGCGCAGTAGAAAATTCGTCACATGCTCACTCGCTTATCAGCGGGGGCCAGATGGAGCCGCCCGCCTGCATTATCTATGGGAAATTGCTTCTTCGTTCATTCTCCTCCACCTCCCCTCCCCCTCCCCCGGCTTTTTCTCCCCCTCCTGCGTCTCCTCTCATCCAGAAAGGCTGGAGGATTTGCCCCGGCCCCGCCGGCCTGCTACGACACACCTGCTTGCCCTGATGAGTGGAGCCTCTTATACCCGCCAATTATAGCAGCATGCTAATGTCTGAAAAAAACCAGGTGTGGGGAGACAGAACAGACAAAGAAACACACGATGGCGTAGAGTTCTCCTGCAGCTTTATGGGGTCGTTACAGACTCCGACGGGTCATTTGTGTGAATGTGGTGTGTAGGAACAACCTTTCTCACTTCTTATTTGAGGTTTCTTTTGTTGTTGTTTTCATTGACAGGGCTGCTGTTGTCTGTGAGCTAGCTGTCTGTCGTCTGTGAGCTGTCTGTCGTCTGTGAGCTGTCTGTCTCGTCCTCTCACCCTCTCACCTTCTGTCTGCATTTCGTTTTTCACTCCTCCACCAGAACCAATCTGGAGTTGGAGCTGGTCCATCGTGGTGGCAATCTATGCAGTGGGGGAGCCAGTGCTGCAGCCAAGCGGTCCTGTCTCAGTGAGTCTCTCACACACACACACACACACACACACACACACACACACACACACACACACACACACACACACACACACACACACACACACACTCTCACACTCCTACCACCAAGCCATTAAGTTGTGACTGTACCTTAGGTAGAAAACATGTTAAGGTAAGAGTGTTAAGGGTGGGAGTGGTTTTCTCTTCTGTTGGCTCTGGGACCAGTTGAGTGTGTGCAGTGATTGGAGTCGCTGGCCCGTGTTGGTGCAGCGGTGCTGTGGGTTCAGCCTGGATGTTGGTGAGCTCCTGAATGGAGGACGGGAAGATGTGCAGACATGGGCTGTTTCTTCTGGGTAGTAGAACGTGAAGGTGGCTCGGATCCTACTGATACAATACAGTCACATTGGGTTGTAATGGAGATCATATTAGTGCTGTGGTCTGTTTGTGGATCTCTCTCTTCTCTCTCTCTCTCTCTCTCTCTCTCTCTCTCACTCTTTCTCTCTCTTTCTCCCTCTTCTCTCACTCTTTTTCTTTCTCTCTCACTCTCTCTCTAACACTCTTTCCCAATATTTCTCTCTCTCTCTCTCTCTCTCTCTCTCTCTCTCTCTCTCTCTCTCTCTCTCTCTCTCTCTCTCTCTCTCTCTCTCTCCATGCGTGTGTATGGTCTAGTCTCTGAGCTCTCATGAAAAGTCCCGTCACTCTTGAAAGGAGCTGAAGAGATCTCACACTCCACCACCTCTGCCATTTTCCGAGCTACGTTACGTGTGTAGGCATGACCACATTTACTCAGTCTCAGTACATTAGAGATCAGCCCACTGAGGGAACAGTGGGGTCTGAGAAGAGATCAGCCCACTGAGTGAACAGTGGGGGGGTGTCTTAGAGATCAGCCCACTGAGTGAACAGTGGGGGGGTGTCTTAGAGATCAGCCCACTGAGTGAACAGTGGGGTCTGAGAAGAGATCAGCCCACTGAGTGAACAGTGGGGGGGTGTCTTAGAGATCAGCCCACTGAGTGAACAGTGGGGTCTGAGAAGAGATCAGCCCACCGAGGGAACAGTGGGGTCTGAGAAGAGATCAGCCCACCGAGGGAACAGTGGGGTGTGAGAAGAGATCAGCCCACTGAGTGAACGGTGGGGGGGTGTCTTAGAGATCAGCCCACTGAGTGAACAGTGGGGGGGTGTCTTAGAGATCAGCCCACTGAGTGAACAGTGGGGGGGTGTCTTAGAGATCAGCCCACTGAGTGAACAGTGGGGTCTGAGAAGAGATCAGCCCACCGAGGGAACAGTGGGGTGTGAGAAGAGATCAGCCCACTGATGGAACAGTGGGGGGGTGTGTCTTAGAGATCAGCCCACTGAGTGAACGGTGGGTGCTGTGCAGTAGAGATCAGCCCCCAGGAAAGTAAGTGGAGAGAATGATAATGAGGACTGAAGAGATGTGCTGGTGTGTTGGTGATTTTCTTTCTTCTCGTTAAAGATTGATCTGTCTTCTGTTACAGAACCTAATGTCTAATGTGCCTAATGTTCATTATAGGTGGTCTTTGTTCTTTATGGTTTTGTTCAGTGTTAACAATCCACGGTCTGTAGTACTTCTGAGAAGATCTTTTGGGTCAGTGGTAGATTTGAATTAAATATCCACACCTCTAACAAACGCACATACATACACAGAGAAACGTGTGTGTGTGTGATGAATGGGTTGAGGAAGAGAGAGGGGAGTAGGGAAGTCTGAGCACCAGTGGGAGAACGAGCTCGATCGATATCGGGGAGAGAGAGAGAGAGAGCGGGCGTAAGAGATCTCTATTCCTGCTGTCAGCTCCACCAACCACACGCCAGATGATGGAGTGATTTTAACCAATGAGAAGCAAGGAGACGAACATGCACCTGACGGTGATTTAGAGGGTGCGATTAGGAGACGCGCAATGCATATTTCAGTGCTTTTAAGAGATGTGCCGAGGCTCTTTTTGACACAGAGCAGTGCGTCATAACACAAACTGTACTCTCCCATTTGCTGTGTTCTCTGGCCTTCGGGTCGTGGTACGGCCACTCGCAGTTCAGCAGAGTCGCCTCAGCTGGTTTTTGAACCGTTTCCACACCCCACATCTCACTAAATGAACAACCTGCTGGAGTAAATCAATGACACAAACGTAGGAAAGTCACTTTCCTCCTGTTCTCCTTTGCTGCCTGTAGATGGCAGTGTTGCACCATTCACGTCCCTACATTTGCAGAGCGAGGTGGTTGTCGGCCTTCGGGTTATTTTGGTGCTGGTAATGTGCTATTTGGCATCATGACCTCAAAATCAGGGACACACAGAAGCTCGATCATTTATTACCAAAACCAAGAGGGGATCTCGGGCTCCCTGGCGCCTCTTCGCAGGGCCGGAGGAGAACCTTAAGCAGAAACATGGAGCAGAGTAAAGTGTGGTTTCTGTCTGCTCGGAGAAGCGGGCTAATGATTTATTCAGCCTGTTTGTTTATTCTGGGTGGCCGTGTGCTCGTTCCTGGAGTGAGTGGGCCATTGTTCGTGTTCTGAAAAGCACGGCCCGCAGGTATGTTTTTGTTTTTAGACCACAGCATGTCCGTCTGTGCTTCTGCCCTGAAGCACTGCCCCCCCCCCCCCCCCCCCCCCCCCCCCCCCCCCGTCCCCCCCGTCTGGACCATTTGTACAGTTGAGAGGGTGACACAGATGGAGCCTCGGCGAGCTCCTTGAGTAAAGCGTGAGTCTGATGTGAAGGACCTGGAGGGGCTGCAGGGATCTGACTTATTTCTTGTTTTTTCCTCTCTGGCTGAGAAATGTGCTGTGCTGAGCACCCGCAGCACCGGCGGGCCTTGGGCCCCATCTGAGGGGCCCGTCACCCAGCAGGGCCCCTGCTTCATGGTGCAGTCGCCCAAGGGCTGGTCTCCATTCCCGGTGACCAGGCGTGGTCCAGAATGACGTGCGGCTCTGCCTTCAACGTCCGCGGAACCGAGCGGCGGCGGTCGACCCGATCGGCCCTGGAGACGAGCGTCTGATTGGCTGCGCCCCCTGCTGTTTTATTGGCTGTGAATGTACCTGCCACTCAAATTGGATGAATTAGAGTGAAGATCTATTTGAGATAATCTTCCAGTCTGATTCCTGCACCGGGCTTGCGCCGGTGCTGTTGGGGGCAGGTGGGGCTGTTATGGCATCTCGTCTTTAAGGTAGTGGGGGTAAAAACGTGTTTGGACTCACTTTAGCGTTCTCTTATGTGGTGTCCATGTCCTCTGGCACTACGGCACATTAATTCAGCTCCATTAATCATAAAACACACACGTAGCAGCCGCGGTGCTGTGTTTGAGTGGTGTGTGTGTGTGTGAGAGAGTGTGTTTGAGGCTGTGGACTTGGAACAGTGGATGGGCCGGGCTTCCTGGGCTCGTGCCTGGACCTGGACCTGGACCTGGACCTGGACCTGGTGCTGACGTGTTCTTCTTGCTGTGCCTTTCAGATCAGTTGTTCCATGTGTTGGCGATGCACATGCGCCTGTACAGCATCGATTCTGCTTATAATCCCTGGACCAGATTAACCCAGATTACCCAGAACAGAGAGTCAGAGTGAGTACACACACACACACACACACACACACACACACACACACACACACACACACACACAGTCTCACACGCACATACACACACACACACACGCACATACACTCACATACACCCCCCCACACACACACACACACACACACACACACACACACACACACACACACACACACGTGCACACACACACACACACACACTCTCACACGCACATACACACACACGCACACACGCACATACACTCACATATACCCCCCCCCCCCACACACACACACACACGTGCGCACACACACGCACACACACCCATACACACACACACACACACACACTGCTGTAGGGACAGGCTCTTCTCTCTGAGCAGACCTGCACCCTGTAATTTGCCAGCTGCAGCAAATTATTGGTATCTATGGCAACCCCATATGGGTCTCTGTGTCCTGGCTCTGTGCTGTGGGAACAGACATGGAGCCCAGAGGAGATGGACCATTTAGAGGGGGTGAAAGATGCGAATAGAGGACGTGTGTGTGTGTGTGTGTGTGTGTGTGTGTGTGTGTGAGTGAGAGTGTGTGAGTGAGAGTGTGAGCACGTGTGTGTGCGCACATGTGTGTGTGTGTGTGTGTGTCATTAAGCTGGAGTTAATAAGTGTTCCAGGTCATTTGCAGGAACATTTAGAGATATTTAGAGATGTTGGTGTGAAGATAACTGCACAGCTCCACTTGCCTCCTTCACAATCCCTGACCACATCAGAAGTGTGGATTTGCCCCTCACGCCTCCTGGACACTCCATGCTCAGAGACTATCTCTCCTCCTTCAGCCCCCTAGACCCCCAGCCTACCCCCTACCCCCTACACCCCCATTAACACCCTAACAGCTTTTGTATCTGTTGTGAGCTATCAGCCAGGCTCTATTCAGATGGGAATCATTTCGTGTTAAAAATACCTCATTAGAGATTGTAAAGGAGATTGCTGTCATCTGCTTCCCCAGCCCACTGTACCATTTACACAGCAGCTGCAGACTGGGCTCACCACCCTTCTACCCCTGGGTACGGCACACGTGCCCCTTCTACCCCTGCGTACGGCACACGTGCCCCTTCTACCCCTGCGTACGGCACACGCGCCCCATGTACCCCTGCGTACGGCACAGGCGCCCCTTCTACCCCTGCGTACGGCACAGGCGCCCCTTCTACCCCTGCGTACGGCACAGGCACCCCTTCTACCCCTGCGTACGGCACACACGCCCCATCTAACCCTGCGTACGGCACACGCGCCCCATCTACCCCTGCGTACGGCGCACGGGCCCCTTCTACCCCTGCGTACGGCACACGCGCCCCTTCTACCCCTGCGTACGGCACACGCGCCCCTTCTAACCCTGCGTACGGCACATGCGCCCCTTCTACCCCTGCGTACGGCACACGCGCCCCTTCTACCCCTGCGTACGGCACACGCGTCCCTTCTACCCCTGAGTACGGCACACGCGCCCCTTCTACCCCTGCGTACGGCACACGCGCCCCATCTACCCCTGCGTACGGCACACGCGCCCCTTCTACCCCTGCGTACGGCACACGCGCCCCTTCTACCCCTGCGTACGGCACAGGCGCCCCTTCTAACCCTGCGTACGGCACAGGCGCCCCTTCTAACCCTGCGTACGGCGCACGCGCCCCATCTACCCCTGCGTACGGCGCACGCGCCCCATCTACCCCTGCGTACGGCGCACGCGCCCCATCTACCCCTGCGTACGGCACACGCGCCCCATCTACCCCTGCGTACGGCGCACGCGCCCCATCTACCCCTGCGTACGGCGCACGCGCCCCATCTACCCCTGCGTACGGCGCACGCGCCCCATCTACCCCTGCGTACGGCGCACGCGCCCCATCTACCCCTGCGTACGGCGCACGCGCCCCATCTACCCCTGCGTACGGCGCACGCGCCCCATCTACCCCTGCGTACGGCACACGCGCCCCATCTACCCCTGCGTACGGCACACGCGCCCCATCTACCCCTGCGTACGGCACACGCGCCCCATCTACCCCTGCGTACGGCACACGCGCCCCATCTACCCCTGCGTACGGCACACGCGCCCCTTCTAACCCTGCGTACGGCACACGCGCCCCATCTACCCCTGCGTACGGCACATGTGCCCCTTCTACCCCTGCGTACGGCACACGGGCCCCATCTACCCCTGCGTACGGCACACGAGCCCCTTCTACCCCTGCGTACGGCACACGAGCCCCTTCTACCCCTGCGTACGGCACACGGGCCCCTTCTACCCCTGCGTACGGCACACGCGCCCCTTCTACCCCTGCGTACGGCACACGGGCCCCTTCTACCCCTGCGTACGGCACACGAGCCCCTTCTACCCCTGCGTACGGCATATGGCACCCTTCTACCCCTGCGTACGGCACACGGGCCCCTTCTACCCCTGCGTACGGCATATGGCACCCTTCTACCCCTGCGTACGGCACACGCGCCCCTTCTACCCCTGCGTACGGCACACGGGCCCCTTCTACCCCTGCGTACGGCACACGAGCCCCTTCTACCCCTGCGTACGGCATATGGCACCCTTCTACCCCTGCGTACGGCACACGCGCCCCTTCTACCCCTGCGTACGGCACACGCGCCCCTTCTACCCCTGCGTACGGCACACGCGCCTCATCTACCCCTGTGTACGGCACACGTGCCCCTTCTACCCCTGCGTACGGCACACGCGCCGCATCTACCCCTGTGTACGGCACACGCGCCTCATCTACCCCTGTGTACGGCACACGTGCCCCTTCTACCCCTGCGTACGGCACAGGCGCCCCTTCTAACCCTGCGTACGGCACACGTGCCCCTTCTACCCCTGCATGACTGTGAAACTGATACTGAACATAAACATTTTTTCTACATTTCCCATCACTCTGGGCATTCAAAAACCGTTATTACTTTTACACATGTCCGTGGCTTCAGTGAGCTTTTATATGTGTGTGTATTTCACTGGAATTCATTAAACGATTGCTTAATGTTCAGAAGTAAATGCACACTAAAACCTACATTTATAAATATATACTTAAAAACTGCTACAGTTATCTAGCATGAAGGTCAGATCTTCATGTTGATGGCTGTGCTAATATTCTCGGCACGTTGTCGTTTCAGAAGGTTTTTTGATGCAAAGCTTCAGACCTTTTCTTCATTTTTTTGCAGCGTTACTGTTTTTCAGATACCGCATTTTCTGTCCTTTGTAGTCCTGTGGTGTTTCTTTCTTTTTCTTTCTCTCTCTTTCTCTCTCTCTCTCTCTCTCATCCAGTGAGACAGTGATGTTGAATTTCACACAGAAAACATTACATGTAGTCGTTTTGTTGTAAAATGCTGTTCAATGTCTCTGACCTGTCTGACCACTGCTGAAGTGTGTGTGTTTGTGTGTTTGTGTGTTTGTGTGTTTGTGTGTGTGTGTGTGTGTGTGTGTGTGTGTGTGAGAGAGAGAGAGAGAGAGAGAGAGAGTGAGAGAGAGATGTCTTGGAGGAGAAAGGTTCCTTGAATATGTCTACCAGTGGAATCTTCCTCTGCGTGGATATGTACTAGCAGAAGGACATTTTAAGCCCACGTTAACAACAGAAGATGGCACTTTAACAGGGTTGCCATATTTAATGTACCAGAAGAGCACATTGAGTTGGCGTAACCATATTTCTGAAACATGTTATCTATTCATTATCCACACAACTAATTTTTAGCATGCAACTTAATCATTTTTAATGCTGCTGTTTAAAGATTTGTTGATGAACTTGTGAGCTCTTAATTGAATCCATCCGCACTATAATGGTGAATAGCGATGCCCACTGTGTGTCCTGGGTGTGTGTGTCCTGGGTGTGTGTGTCAGTACTTATGTGTGTGCTGCTGTCTCTCCACGTAGCTACGAGGACGAGGAGCGTCCCGAGGTGCCCATGCTGTTCCGAGACGTCCCCTCCCTGCTCATCATCTTTGTGCTGACGATGCCCCAGCCCCTCCGCAAAGGTACGCACTGGCCCCGCCCCTCTGGCGCTGCATCAGTTAGCTCCTCCCACACCTCAAGCGGGCCACCAGCAGCTGCCTGGCCCGATGGTGAGCTCGGGTGCTCTGGGTGGCGAGAGGAAGAGACTGTGAGGCCTGTGAGATGCTCACGGTTAACGCTGACCCAAGAGCGGCTGTCCAGCACCACTCTGTCCCCCGGTGTCCAGCACCACTCTGTCCCCCGGTGTCCAGCACCACTCTGTCCCCTGCCTTCCTCTTGCTTTATCTGTCTGGATGCACCCAGGCACCTGGGCTTATCTCACACACACACACACACACACACACACACACACACAACACACACACACACACACACACACACACACACACACACACACACACACACACACACACACACACACTTCCAAAGTGGGGGTGATCATGAGAACAGGCTCACAGAAGCCTCGTTATGGCACCAAGACCTCCAGAGAGCAGCACTGGAGAACAACAGAGCTGTCAAACGAGCGTTTGGTCCTCACCTCCATCTCCACTCCTTCTGCCGCGGTGGCCTGGGCGTCTGGGTACCACACACCGTCTGTCCGGGTCCTAGCACGACACAGAAGGCTGTTCTGGACAGGGATGAAAGCATCTCTGGACTGAGGCCACAGAGCTACCAAAGTGAAATGCAAGTCTTCTTTGCACACAGAGGCATGGACATTTGTCTGTTATTCTCTTGTATACACGGGGTCGATGTTTTCAGATGTCAGTTCGGTGAAAGCCTGTCCAATTTGCTCCTAAGTGCTCGCTCATCGAAGTGTGAAGTTACGTCCATTCTAAAACCAAACACACGCGCGCGCACACACACACACTTCTGCCAATGACTTCCAATTACTGCCAAATGAAAATGACAGACAGTGGTGGAGACATTTATTGGGGCAGGGGGTGGTGCTGGTTGCTAGAGGGGTTAAATGCATGCAAGGGCTCGCACTGCACAGAAAGGCAGTAGAAATTTAACCACAGTCTTTTTTTTCGCCCTCCACCTAAACCACCCCTTCCACCTAAACAACCCCCACCACCTAAACCACCCCCTCCACCTAAACCACCCCCTCCACCTAAACCACCCTACCACCTAAACCACCCCCACCACCTAAACCACCCCCACCACCTAAACCACCCCCTCCACCTAAACCACCCTACCACCTAAACCACCCCCTCCACCTAAACAACCCCCACCACCTAAACCACCCCCTCCACCAAAACCACCCCCTCCACCTAAACCACCCTACCACCTAAACCACCCCACCACCTAAACCACCCCCTCCACCTAAACCACCCCCTCCACCTAAACCACCCTACCACCTAAACCACCCCACCACCTAAACCACCCCCTCCACCTAAACCACCCCACCACCTAAACCACCCCCTCCACCTAAACCACCCCTCCACCTAAACCACCCCCTCCACCTAAACCACCCCCTCCACCTAAACCACCCCCACCACCTAAACCACCCCTCCACCTAAACCACCCCCTCCACCTAAACCAACCCCTCCACCACCCCCACCACCTAAACCACCCCCTCCACCTAAACCACCCTACCACCTAAACCACTCCCTCCACCTAAACCACCCCCTCCACCTAAACCAACCCCTCCACCACCCCCACCACCTAAACCACCCCCTCCACCTAAACCACCCTACCACCTAAACCACCCCCTCCACCTAAACAACCCCCACCACCTAAACCACCCCCTCCACCTAAACCACCCTACCACCTAAACCACCCTACCACCTAAACCACCCCACCACCTAAACCACCCCCTCCACCTAAACCACCCCCTCCACCTAAACCACCCCCTCCACCTAAACCACCCTACCACCTAAACCACCCCCTCCACCTAAACAACCCCCACCACCTAAACCACCCCCTCCACCTAAACCACCCTACCACCTAAACCACCCTACCACCTAAACCACCCCACCACCTAAACCACCCCCTCCACCTAAACCACCCCCTCCACCTAAACCACCCTACCACCTAAACCACCCCACCACCTAAACCACCCCCTCCACCTAAACCACCCCCTCCACCTAAACCACCCCTCCACCTAAACCACCCCCTCCACCTAAACCACCCCCACCACCTAAACCACCCCTCCACCTAAACCAACCCCTCCACCACCCCCACCACCTAAACCACCCCCTCCACCTAAACCACCCCCTCCACCTAAACCACCCTACCACCTAAACCACCCCCTCCACCTAAACCACCCCCACCACCTAAACCACCCCTCCACCTAAACCACCCCCTCCACCTAAACCAACCCCTCCACCACCCCCACCACCTAAACCACCCCCTCCACCTAAACCACCCTACCACCTAAACCACTCCCTCCACCTAAACCACCCCCTCCACCTAAACCAACCCCTCCACCACCCCCACCACCTAAACCACCCCCTCCACCTAAACCACCCTACCACCTAAACCACCCCCTCCACCTAAACAACCCCCACCACCTAAACCACCCCCTCCACCTAAACCACCCTACCACCTAAACCACCCTACCACCTAAACCACCCCACCACCTAAACCACCCCCTCCACCTAAACCACCCCCTCCACCTAAACCACCCTACCACCTAAACCACCCCACCACCTAAACCACCCCCTCCACCTAAACCACCCCCTCCACCTAAACCACCCCTCCACCTAAACCACCCCCTCCACCTAAACCACCCCCACCACCTAAACCACCCCTCCACCTAAACCAACCCCTCCACCACCCCCACCACCTAAACCACCCCCTCCACCTAAACCACCCCCTCCACCTAAACCACCCCCTCCACCTAAACCAACCCCTCCACCACCACCCCCACCACCTAAACCACCCCCACCACCTAAACCACCCCCTCCACCTAAACCACCCTACCACCTAAACCACCCCCACCACCTAAACCACCCCTTCCACCTAAACCACTCCACCACCTAAACCACCCCCACCACCTAAACCACCCCCACCACCTAAACCACCCCCTCCACCTAAACCACCCCCTCCACCTAAACCAACCCCTTCACCACCCCCACCACCTAAACCACCCCCTCCACCTAAACCACCCTACCACCTAAACCACCCCCTCCACCTTAACCACCCCCTCCACCTAAACCAACCCCTCCACCACCCCCACCACCTAAACCACCCCCTCCACCTAAACCACCCCCTCCACCTAAACCACCCCCACCACCTAAACCACCCCTACCACCTAAACCACCCCCACCACCTAAACCACCCCCTCCACCTAAACCACCCCTACCACCTAAACCACCCCCTCCACCTAAACCACCCCCACCAGCTAAACCACCCCCACCACCTAAACCACCCCCTCCACCTAAACCACCCCCTCCACCTAAACCACCCTCACCACCTAAACCACCCCTCCACCTAAACCACCCCCTCCACCTAAACCACTCCCACCACCTAAACCACTCCCACCACCTAAACCACCCCCTCCACCTAAACCACCCCTCCACCTAAACCACCCCCACCACCTAAACCACCCCACCACCTAAACCACCCTCACCACCTAAACCACCCCCTCCACCTAAACCACCCCCTCCACCTAAACCACCACCTAAACCACTCCCACCACCTAAACCACCCCTCCACCTAAACCACCCCCACCACCTAAACCACCCCCTCCACCTAAACCACCCCTACCACCTAAACCACCCCCACCATCTAAACCACCTAAACCACCCCTCCACCACCCCCTCCACCTAAACCACCCCCTCCACCTAAACCACCCCCTCCACCTAAACCACCCCCACCACCTAAACCACCCCTCCACCTAAACCACCCCCTCCACCTAAACCACTCCCACCACCTAAACCACTCCCACCACCTAAACCACCCCCTCCACCTAAACCACCCCCACCACCTAAACCACCCCACCACCTAAACCACCCTCACCACCTAAACCACCCCCACCACCTAAACCACCCCCTCCACCTAAACCACCACCTAAACCACTCCCACCACCTAAACCACCCCTCCACCTAAACCACCCCCACCACCTAAACCACCCCCTCCACCTAAACCACCCCCTCCACCTAAACCACCCCTACCACCTAAACCACCCCCACCACCTAAACCACCTAAACCACCCCTCCACCACCCCCTCCACCTAAACCACCCCTCCACCACCCCCTCCACCTAAACCACCCCCACCACCTAAACCACCCCCTCCACCTAAACCACCCCCACCACCTAAACCACTCCCTCCACCTAAACCACCCCTTCCACCTAAACCACCCCCTCCACCTAAACCACCCCCTCCACCTAAACCACCCCCTCCACCTAAACAACCCCCTCCACCTAAACCACCCCTCCACCACCCCCTCCACCTAAACCACCCCCACCACCTAAACCACCCCCTCCACCTAAACCACCCCCACCACCTAAACCACCCCCACCACCTAAACCACCCCCTCCACCTAAACCACCCCCTCCACCATCCCTCATTCTGCATAGGTGTCCGTACACCATCGATTGGCAGTAGAGTAAACATTATGGTGGTGCAGACTGAGAGATGGAGCATTGATTTCTAAGGCTGCGTGTGGATGAGTCTTTCAGTGAACCTGTGCACATCGAACAAAGGCGTGAAGGCGTGGCCACGTGAAGGCGTGAGCGCGTGAAGACGTGAGCGTGAGTTCACGTCGCCTGTGCCAGTCTCAGGAGGATAACCCACTAATGGAGTTTCATTGTGTTCCTGTCCCGTGCACCAGAGCCAGGAGCAGCAGTCACTCAGTTTAACATGCTGCACACACACGCACACGCACACACACACACACACACACACATAAATGCACGCAACCTTTTGCGTTTGGGCTTTTTTTTGCTTCGGGTCTTTTATGGTCCTGTCTGAGAAGATGAGGTGTATATTTTTTCATGGCATCATAATTCATACATCAGTTTCTGTTCTGAAACAGTGGTGCTTGAAACATGATGGTAAAAATGTAGAATCAGGCCTTGATTGTGTGAACTCACTTATTTTAATAAAGCACTTATCAGTGGGGACACTTCCATTAATGTGAAATAGCCTCATCGTTTTAAAGTCTTTATTGTAAAGCTCTGTATTCAAAAAATTTCATGAATACATATCTATATACATGTCTGTTAATCCAAACAAATGCACTTTTGATTTAAAAAATCAACCAGCAGCCTCACTAGTTTGATGGATTAATGTTTTATTACTTTAATTGCTTGTCATGCCTTCCTTCGTGTTTGTGTGTGTGTGTGTGTGTGTGTGTGTGTGTGTGTGTGTGTGTGTGTGTGTGTGTGTGTGTGTGTTGCGGTTGCAGAACACTTTACGTGTGTGGTGAAGGTGCTCTACACACTGCAGTTTACTCAAGCTCTGGCAGCCCTGTCAGTCAAATTCAGCCCAGAGGAGAGACTGGCCTGGAGCAACACCGGAGCAGCCAAGAAGGTACAGCCAATCACAGCCCTCAGCACGCCCCGCCCGACCAATCAGATCACTCCACGCGCACCAGTCGGCTTGGGCGCTGTGCTGTGATATTAAGTACAATTTGTATAGTCCGTCGACTAATTATTAGATAAGCATAAGTAAATAATAAGCATCTTAGTAAATAATTCTGAGTGACTTATGAAGGCTCGGTGGAATCCTCCATTAGTGGGGGAGAAAACATTTCTATAGAAACAGGACTTCAGACTTGATACTGCTTTAAAATGGAGGAATGGTGCTTTATTCAGAGGATGTGGTGGCAAAGTTAACACTCCAACAAACATCATTAGTTTGGTTTTATAGACACTCGAGTAGATAAAACTAAAAACAACACATTGTGCACGTGTGAATGTGTGTGCGCACACACAGGGTGGATGAATGAGGGCCTCACGGCGTTTGTTACTAAGCAGTTTAAGCTCTAAACGTAAGGCGTCCATCATCATTACGTAGCCGCGTCATTATCTGTGAGGATGGCGCTGTAGTTGGCGCTCTATTAAATCTCCTGGGGGGCTGCGTGGAATATAACCGCATAAAAACAAATGTGGCTGGTGGCTGATATTCCTGCCTTCATTCCCTCTTACTCAGATACGCCTCCCAGTGTGTCATTGGGAAAGAAATTGTCTCCCCCCATCTCTCTCTCTCTTTCTTGTGCCCTCTCCCTCTCTCCCCTCTCTCTCTCTCTTGCTCGTGTCCTCCCTCTCTCTCTCTCTTTCTCATTCTCTCCCTCCCTCCCTCCCTCTCTCCCCTCTCTCTCTCTCTTGCTCGTGTCCTCCCTCTCTCTCTCTCTTTATCATTCTCTCCCTCCCTCCCTCCCTCTCTCTCTCTCTCTCTCTCTCTCTCTCTCTCTCTCTCTCTTGCTCGTGTCCTCCCTCTCACTCTCTCTCTCTTTCTCATTCTCTCCCTCTCTCCCTCCCTCTTTCTCTCTCTCTCTCGCTGTCGCTGTGAAAGCTGAAGTCCCCATTTCTGTTATCTGATTTCTGATATATATATAAACAAATTCTAATAAGGTGGCGTATGAGAGATTTGAAGACATAACCCCTGTGGCTCATAAAGCTGAGGGCAAGGCAGCAGTGAGAGTGATAAGCTCGTGTTGTTTGAAATTGTCACATATTATGTGTGATGGGTGCTTCATATGTTATAAATTATTACACAAAGCCCAGAGCCCTTAGCAACCTACGCAGTAATGTCATGGTGCCTCTCAGTGCACAGGCGCTCTGTGGGCGGCGTGGTCCCTGTCCCTGGGCCGAGGGAAGACGCCCGCAACAGAAGTCCTGGCCCACACGCGGCCTTCCTTCTGATCTCCATCTGAGTGTTTGTGAAGGCTGTTTGACTTTAATAATAGTCTTTATCGTGAACTAGCTATTGTTACAAAAAGACTCTACAATGGAATTAAGCATTCTAACATGTCACTCTGTGTGTGTGTGTGTGTGTGTGTGTGTGTGTGTGTGTGTGTGTGTGTGTGTGTGTGTGTGTGTGTGTGTGTGTGTGTGTAAATGAACACACACTCATGCTGTAAAAATGATTCACGGCTTTCATGTGATCCAGCACACTGTATGCGCCATGTGTAACACACACATTTAATATAATGTAACAAAACAGTTCAGTTCACATTAGTTTGTCTTTGCTCTTTGAACCCAGAACCTGCCAAACCCAGAGAGGTCCTGTGAAGCTCTCCTAGGTCATGTGATCAGCGAGCTGGCCAAGGCTAAGGGGATCTATGACGGCAGCTCCGAGGACACCATGGTAGGCCTCACGCACAAGACTGTTCATCACAACACCTACCAGAACACAGACTCCTGTCCACATTCGCTCAGTTTACATGTGTTAGTAGTTTACATGTGTTAGTAATTTACATGTATTAGGAGTTCAGTTCAGTAGTTCAGTAGTTTTACTGGTCTGGGCTGTGAGGAACATGTTCCTTGTGTTCTCTGTAGAGAAGCTTTTGTGAGTGGTGGAAAACAGTTGAACTGAAATCTATAGGGGCTCTGTAGTATAATTTCTGGGTGAAAATACCTGGGGGGGCAGGATGTAATATGTCTTGTCCATAATTTTACCCAAGACTCTTTTACTGCTGCAGTGACTATTACGAACAGGGTTGGGTCTTCTCCTTTTTGAAATGTTAGTACAGGTTGATATTTACATGGATAATTACCAAGCCGAGTGACATCTCGGCATTTATTACTTGTTTTGTCATTTTGTTTGTTATTTAATATCACTAACAAAGTTCCATAAAAGCTTGATCATATATCTCTTCAGAAAGGCGTGTGGTAATAATGCTGCTGTCTAACGGAGGTTTCAGGAGCAGGAGAGACGACAGAGTAGTCGTGCCCTCGTTTCCACAAGGGCGAGTGTGTCTGCTGCGTTTGGAGGCTATTTTAGCGCAGGGCCCCAATCTGTCACTCATCCCCTCTCTGAGGAATAGCACCGTGGCTAACCCAGCACCGTGGCTGACCCAGCACCGTGGCTGACCCAGCACCGTGGCTAACCCAGCACCGTGGCTGACCCAGCACCGTGGCTAAACCAGTACCACTGCTGCTGTAGCCAGGGTGCAGAAAGCCAGCTGGCCTCTAGCTCCCGTACCCATCAGAGCTGGAGCAACAGGTCAGTAATGGTTATTGATGATGTGTGTGTGTCCCACCCCCCTTCTCTCCCTGTGCCCCCCCCCCCCCCTTCTCTCCCTGTGCCCCCCCCCCTCTTTCCCTGTGTCTAGTTGAGTTCCAGCGTGTGGTCTCCTCAGTCCATAGAGTTTAGCCTGCAGCAGTTCTGTCTGCCCTTCCTTCGGCTGTCCTGTCTGCTGCAGCACCACCTCTACGGGGACAACCTGCCCGGCTGTCAGGTACGCCCCCGCGCCCTCGCTGGCTCCGCCCACGCACCCCCGCGCCCTCGCTGGCTCCGCCCACGCACCCCCCGCGCCCTCGCTGGCTCCGCCCACGCACCCCCGCGCCCTCGCTGGCTCCGCCCACGCACCCCCCGCGCCCTCGCTGGCTCCGCCCACGCACCCCCGCGCCCTCGCTGGCTCCACCCACGCACCCCCCGCGCCCTCACTGGCTCCGCCTACGCACCCCAGCACCCTCGCTGGCTCTGCCCACGCACCCCAGCACCCTCGCTGGCTCCGCCCACGCACCCTGCGCCATCGCAGGCTCCGCCCACGTACCCCCTGCACCCTCGCTGGCTCCACCCACATGTCCCCCACACCCTCGCTGGCTCCACCAACGCACCCCCTACACCCTCGCTGGCTCCACCCACTCGCCCCCCGATGCCCTCGCTGGCTGGAGACTCCCTCCTGTTCTCTCAGTGCAGTGGCCATGTGCCTTACTGACCGTATGTTTATTTCCTTTGTAGCTGGAGGAGGAGTTCTCGTTGCTGGTTGGCTGTTTGGCTTTGCTGCCCGGTTTGGCCCCGCCCATCGGGTCCGTGAGCAGCGCGGCATGCCTGGAGTCCAACGTCAGCGTGTTGGATCTGCTCACGCAGTGGTGCGCTGAACTCGTGGACCAGGCAGACACTCCGGCCCTGCAGGCCATGGTGAGCCCCGCCACCACACACACACACACACACACACACACACACACACACACACACACACACACACACACACACACACACACACACACACCACAACCGCCAAGCTTCATTTGGCCTGGTGTCATTACATGTAGATGCTTCCTCTTTTCTTCCCCCTTCTCCTCTTCCTCTTTTGATGCTTTCATTTGATTGGTTGGTTCTGCAGAGCCTGTTGGCGCACGACCCACGGTGGGCCGCCCCTCGCCTGCTGCAGCTCCCCGACAACTACAACACCATCTTCCAGTACTACCACAGGAAGACCTGCTCGGCCTGCGGCAAGACGCCCAAAGACCCGGCGCTGTGTCTGGTGTGCGGTGCCTTCGTCTGCCTGAAGGGGCTGTGCTGTAAACAGCAGGGCCTGTGTGAGTGCGTCCTGGTGAGTGGAGCCCCCGCCCTCACCTGGGGGGGGGATCTGGATCCACACGTGTGTGTCCTTGGAGTGTAAGAGGTTAGCGTGGTCACCAAACCATGGCAGCTTGCGCTTTACTGTCTGGTCTTTTGCATTCGCTATGGTAATAGATCAAAGTGATGGAGGCGTTGGTTCTTGTGACGATGCTGTAGACATAAATAAGGCCATGATGGGAAATACCAACTTAGGGACCGGGGGGGGATCAGCGCAAAGCGTGATGGTCCGTCTCTTCTGCCTCCGTTCCTCTAGCACTCTCAGCACTGTGGAGCCGCCACCGGCATCTTCCTCCTGATCAACGCCTCCGTCATCATCATCATCCGGGGGCATCGCTTCTGTCTGTGGGGCTCCGTTTATCTAGACGCTCACGGAGAGGAGGACCGGGACTTGCGGTATGAGATCTTCCTCGCCCTTAATCCACCCCCAGCTTGACTAAAGCAGTCAGAAAGTTTCTTGGGGAAACACATGGCTGTTATGTTAGTAAACTAGCACGAGGTTTATTTTATTGCTAGGTGCTAGTTTATTGTATGTTCATATCGTGTGTGTGTGTGTGTGTGTGTGTGTGTGTGTGTGACTTCGTCTGCAGTCGCGGGAAGCCCCTGTTCCTGTGTGAGGAGAGGTACCGTGTGCTACAGCAGCAGTGGGTGGCACACACCTTCGACCACATTAACAAACGCTGGGGTCCCCATTACAATGGACTTTAACACGACGCCCCCTCTGCCTGACTCCGCCCCCGACGCCAGAGGAGCTGGACATGGCTGTGCATCGGTGCCACCCTCCCTCCGTCTGTTTTTGATAAATGCTATCATGTAATATAAACCAACCATGCCGTGAGTGGATTGCTGCTACAGCCTTGGTTATGTGAAGTTAAGTGTACAATCATGCCTAACAATTAACAGCGTGTGTGCACGTGTGTGCACGTGGGAGCGTGTACGTTTGATTTTAAAGTGATTGTCAGTGTGGATTTAAAATGGGAGACGATTGCGGGATGTTTTTTTCATTTAAGGACAAGCTCACGGTAAGAGCACAGACTATTGCTGAGTCCGTCTGAGTGAGTGCTGTTTGAAGCATGAGTCACTCTATTGCACCCCACAAGAGAAACAAAAAGAGCTTCAGAATTTCAAGTGCTCAGTATAGGAAACCTGGACCAGTGCTCAATCTGTCGGATGTCACGACTCCCTGTGTGGATTACCATACTGGCTAAGAGGAACGTATCTCAGATGATTATCAACCAGGATCAGAAGCCCAGGACTAATGCAGTGGGCACTGATATTTATAGGGGGTCATTTGATGTGTGGTGCAGAGGTGGATTTGGGTGGGAAAGCACTGAATCTCAAAGTCATTGCTGAACAAACAGGAATTAGAATATTCTCTACCCGTTCAGAACACCTTGTGGAAGGTGTTCACGTGGATTAGCATTGTAGAGAGTGAAAATGTGTGCTTTAGCAGTAGATAATAAGTGGATTTATCACCTGATTGTAGTTAAGGTGAGATGGGGCTTGCCTCTGGTTTCAAGACCTAGTTGCAACATTCTCAGGAATTATTTTTTTCAGTTTTTTCCTGTAGCTACAGAGAAATTTTTTAATATTTAAACAAATGCTGCTATTCGTTTAAAAAAAAAAAGGAAAAAAAAAAGCTCATAGCATTGTAAAAAAAAATGATTTTTATGATTTATTTTGTTCTCAGAGAGCTGATGGCGCTTGTTAAGGGCATTTTGACATGAGGTTGCAGAAGAGACCTGCCCTTCACAAAGCTTCTCTGAGCTCACTGCTTTCTGTCCATCAGAAAATGCTATTAAGTTTCCTTACTGAACATTGGCCAAACCATTCAGAAATCATGAGCTCTGCCAAAAAAATGGCATGTGTTGTTCAAGAAACATCTCAAATTGCTGATCTAAGACTTTCAGTGCCTAATCAAACCCTAGACCCTTTTGTGTAATAAACACCTTCTCCAAACCCCTTCTCAGATTAGAATAACCTCCATAGTCCAGACCAAATAGGCTTTTCAACATGATGAATCTGCAAGGTCTTGGCACCTTGTAAAACTTCATCTTTTTGGCATTTCTGCACAGGCTTAATAAGCCATTAGTGCATTTGTTTCCTATTTAAACAGGCCGCAGAAATGTAATATCACAGATTTAAAGTAATTCATTTATTTTATTTATAAAGTCATGTCTCTGGGCAATCCTTAAAAGTGATCTCACCTATATCATCTGTCATTATGTAAGAAATGTGTGACTGTCCAACAGGAAGTTCTTTATATGGTGATCTTCCTGCTCAGTTTTGAAGTCATTTTCTTTCCACTCGGTCTCCTGATCATCTCTCACGCTGGATTCTGACTTAAAAAGCTAAATCATCACATCCATCACGTGGGGCACAGTTTCCATGGCTACTTCTACAGAGGTGCGCACGAGCTCTTCCATAGCTGTCCATATCATTACTTTGTGCTTTCGGTAGAGTCTCGGTGGGCAGGTGTCATCTGTGTACATACATTTTGTACTACTGTATTACTTTTGACTATTCAGCAGCCCTTAAACAAAGGTGGGACACAAGTAAAATTTATAAGGAAAATTCTTGGATCATATATTTTCAGATCACATACATGTTTTTTTAATGGCAGCTTCTGAAGGAAACATCTTTTAATACTTTTACAGATCACATTGTTGTAGCTTCAGATAACACAAAACTCTGTCATTCTATCACACAAGTCCAAATGGAATTAGTTCCATACTTTAAGATTGGGGCTTCTTCACTCTTGATCGATTCCCCGCCCCATTTACATTTCTGTTCTTCCTGCGTTGTCCAGTGTCCCTTCCTAACGCCTTCCCTCCTTCCCTTGAGACAGTTGCCAACACCAAAAAGCATGTTTTGTTTTGTATCGATCGTTTTATTAGGTATTGACCATCGGTGACGCATCGACGCCATGCTGGAAGGAAACGCTTTAAGCACTTAAACTCTCGCCCTGGTTTTTGCTCCCTGCTTTTGTCTTGAGGTCCTGCATGCTGCACTTCTCTGTTTTTTGTTTGTTTGTTTGTGTTTTTTTTTTTCCAAGTTTTGCTTTCACAGTCTGAACGTTGTGTAGAGTTTCTCGAAGTGATGGGTGTGTTGGAGGCGACAGCAGCAGTTTGTCCTTGGTGTGGTGTGAGTGGCAGGAGTACAGTACATTACTGTAGGTGCTGATTCAACCTTTCTGATCTCAAAGCAGAAAGGGTGATAGACATTTAATGCAAAATGTAAAATATGTGAATAAAATATAAAGATGATCTCATGTGGTTGTGTTCATATCTTGTAACAAATAACAATTTAAAGAAGTTTTTTTTTTTACAAACAAGTGATTATTTTTTTCTATATAGTGCAGCTCATTCGAGATGTGTCATACTGCTTTGTAATCATGAAATGGACCAGATTATACCCCATACTTTGGGTCTCCCACGTGGAGGTGGCCATGTTTAAAATAGATTTCGTACATAATCTAGATGCCCGTGTAATGTAAAGATTCCTAAATTGAATAATATTACTTGTTCTTCCTTTAATCCGTAACTGCCTACTAATCCGAAGACGTCGCCTTTTGTTTTTAAAAATGAACGAAAAATCTCCACTTACAATCAAATTACTAGACGGTCATTGATGACGTTTTTCGATGTTTATTACGGGAGATTTTGAATTGAAGAGATGTGTGTGTGTGTTAGGTTGTGCTGTGTTGTGTGTATTTTTAAGTATTAAGAGCTCGTAATATTTATATTTTTCGCTTGAGGGGCCACTGGAAACTACCTCATATAATACGGTAATAACACTAGTGTATTTCCTTCACTGAGGCCTCCAATCTAAATCCGCCGTAAACCGGTTTGTGCACCGAAAAGAAAGCGGTGAGGACACAGGGGATCGATAGACTATATATACTTCTAACTTTTATTGTGCTGTATATATTTATATAAGTCCTTACCCTTCACAATTTACCGCCGTTTTTGAATTAGAAACAACAAATTCGCATGAATCCCTCGTAGTTTAGCTGACATTATTGATACGTTTGTATAATGTCATTATCACTACAGGTGGATGTTGTACTGTAATATTGCTCCTTTGTGAGTTGTGTCAGGTGAGGTGGGGCGGACGCGCGCATAGCCTTTCCGCTTAGGACACACCAAGTGCTGCTCAAATTCTAGTTAATTATTCACCCCGAGTCTAGGAAGCCTACAAAATCACATCG
This sequence comes from Brachyhypopomus gauderio, assembly GCF_052324685.1. Classification (NCBI taxonomy): domain Eukaryota; kingdom Metazoa; phylum Chordata; class Actinopteri; order Gymnotiformes; family Hypopomidae; genus Brachyhypopomus; species Brachyhypopomus gauderio. The sequence goes on from NC_135214.1 coordinate 17,418,532, forward strand.
GGTATGTTAGGAATCAGATATGGCAGGTAAGTCTGTCCTACTCAGAATATCGTTTTGATTGATAAACATAATTCATGAATATCAGATTGCTGGTAAGATAATTAGGTCAGAAGCAGGCGAGGTGCGCGTGCATGTAGGGCTGAGCAGCCTGTAGTTTTACTGCTTATCGGACTGAAGCATCAAGCGTTTGTTGGTGTATCGACTACTGAAGACGGGAGGTTTACCTTCCAAATGAGTTAGGCAGTCGTAGATAGCAACAGGGTTCAAATACTTGGTGAAGTTCTTTATAAAAGCCCCCTGCCTGTCTTTGCAGGAAATGTAAGTGGAAGAATTGATGTCAGTAATGGGTAAGAATTACACCATATTACACAAGAGAACAACTAATAGCTTATACAGTACATGCAGAATAACTGTTTTGATGAATGATTCCTCAGCTGTTTATATTAAACGTTTAAATGGAGTTCTCTTTTCTATATTGTGCTTTTTAATGTCCAAAATATTTCAGGGCATTTGTTCTGAGCAAACTAATATAAAAAAAAGTTCTGGCTATATACCATTTTCCATTTCCACCGTGTGAGGTTTGACATAGGTCTACCCATGAGGAGACGAAGAGTGCCACTGTCCTGTGTGGAATGTCTGTAATTAGGTCATTCTGTGAGTCCTGAACTAGAAGCTGGAAGAACAGAGAATACAACAGTGTGATTAATCTGTGGCAGAAGTGGCCTGCAAGGACTTTGCTGTTTGGTGGGGTATTTTTGTAACGTGCTGGGGATTTAGGTTCACCAGGAACCTGCTAACTTTATTTGTGATGGAGGTTGTAGTAATTTTGTTTTTAATGAATGCTCCATGCCAAAGGGTGACTAACTGTGAATTGGGGTGTGTGTTTTGCCTTCACTCCATGGCCAGTGGGCTGCCTAACTCTGAGGGGCAGGAGAGGAAAGAGTTTCACCATCTTCACGGCAGAATCTGGTGAGAGAAGAAAGATTCGTGTTCTTCACTGTGCCACTGTGGAAACAGGTGTCACTCCAAGCTGAAGAATAAGCAGTTTCTCTCCACAGCACATATACAGCTCTTAGCATTCCATTACTCTGTGTTGCAATTAGTCATATAGTGTCCATAAAGTGTGATTATGTTTTTATGTTAAAGTCCTGTAAGGACAGAAGTAAGCTTAATTAGATGAAGTTTTCACCTGGTGGAAGTGATGTAATTGCATTTCCTGTGACATCTGTCGTAGTCCCTCAGTCTCCTCAGATTCACTTCACTTGTTTACATGGGAAAACTGGGTATTTTCTGCTGGGGTATCCATGCCATGAAAGTTGTTCCATTAGCACCTGGTAATGCTAACAACACCACGGTCATGGTGTTCCCAGGGAGTATACATTCTGCTTACTGATGTCTACCAGCATGTTAGTTACTGTGGGTGAGAGTGCCTTCTGAAAATGTTTATTATTTATTCACAGTACTGAGTCTGTTAGTCAGTATAATGGCCATAATCTCTCTCCGTTCACTAACTACAGTAGTTGTATACAGCCTCTGATACTTGAAATACTTATTATACAGTTCTTGTTCTATTCAGTATTATATGGCTATATGGATTTGTTAATACCAAGAGGTGAGCTAAGAGGCGGCCTGTGATTGGCTAAGGTGCTTGGGAGAGTCCTAAGCTGTTTTATTCACGTAGCCATCTTCACCAGTAAAGCACACACAGAGTAGTACAAACCCAGATGTCTCTCAGCCCATCTCTTGAGTCCATCTGCTACCCTTCCGGTCATCAGTGGTCAGGTACTGAGCACAGGACCACTGTTGGCTCCATGCTTTGGGGTGAGGGATCACTCTGCCCAGCAGTGACATTGACACATGTGAAACCCCGGCAGCACTGCTGTGCCTGATAACCCCACTCAGCAGCCCAGATCATTCCCAGTTAGCCATGGTCTTGTGGTCAGAAACTGCTCCGTGATGAAAGGGGTCGAGGGTGGCTGACTAATCGTGCATGCTGACAGATGGGCCATTATCTACAATTACACTTACACTATAAAATGCAACCTTAAGATATGTAGGCTATACCTAATGATGTAGCTAGTGTATAGGTTGATGGCTTATTAAATGATATATTGCTAACATTCTACATATTAAGCTTACATTTACATGGATGTACAGTAAGATATTTCTAATATACAACTGCCTACACATCTCTTCTTCAGAAGAGTCCAGGTAACTAGAGAGTTACCAGAGAACCAGGAAGTTTTGGAAGAAAGGTCATTCAGCAGCTGTTAAAGCATCTTTACAGCGCTGCTTTAAAGTTTGTGAACTACCCACACTTAAAAAAAATAATAACCTTATGAGATGATGTTTGTAAAGCAGACCTTCCAAATAAGGAACACAGAAAAAATATATTTATTTTCAGTATTTGTTCTACAAAACTCTTAGTTAGTAGCTTGTGGCACCTCCTTTTGCAGCCATTACTTCAATAAAAAAAAAATATTTTTTTTACACACTGTAATGGAGTTCAGGGACGGGTGATGGGGTCAGCCCTGTGATGTGGCAGCACTGTTGTTCTCCTTCAGGTCCTTCTCCACCTTCTCCACCTGTTCTCCCATAGATATCCCCCTGGGCCTGGAGCGCATGGCAACATGGCCACTGTTTACTGTTGTAGCAGCACTCTGCTGGCTCGTAGCCTGACTCCGGGCTCTCAGACACGGACGGGGCGCAACTCAAACCATACACGTGCTTAACCTGAGGAGGCTGTGGGTGAAAGTGGAATATAAATATGTCTCATGTTGAAATGCCTCATTGTGTTACATTGTGGTGTCAGTGTTATGTAAAGAGGGATTTCAGTCACTCCGTGTTAATGTTTCATAAATACAGACACCACACTTATCAGCAAGTTAGTATTGCTCAGAATTAATCTATTGATATTATATCAGTGCACCTCTGAAACTAGGAGAAATATTTTCTTGTCATTTAAGGCCTTTAACATGGCTGTAATTTTTGACATGCTCTGTTATGCAATCCGGGTTTTCTGTAAACATGAGTTTGTGTGTGTGCGTGTGTGTGTGTGTATCCCGAGTGCTCCATATCAATCCCCTTTATGACTGGCCACATCTCACCTCTGAATATTTAAACCTGGATCACATTGCAGATCACAACCTAATGAAGTATTCATGAAAGTTGATTAGCATGATTTAAGCTTGCACACATTTGCACACCTTAGATACACACATAGTCATTTCTTGAACATACTAGGGTGGTACGGGACAGAAAGAAGGTATGTGGTCATTCATTGCCTCCGTTAATATTTGTATATTTAAGGCAGATTATTTTTTTAGTAATCTGCAGTATTTAATTTTTTGCTATATGGCACAATATTGGCTGTATGATTTTGTTGGTATGATAGCTTAACTTTATAATTTGGGCTTTTACTGATCTTTGGTCTCATTTTTAAAAATAGTTTTGCTTACTGATCATTTATTGCTTACGGTAATGTTGTTTAGGACATGATTATATAATCTGATAGTATGTATTTCATACCTTTACATGATTTGCTTCTCATAATTTTGAAACATGTACTACAGGTATTTGTATTAGATATTATAGGTTACTATTATTATCTGGAAGTGTCCTAGTGTCTGCTGTGTTTTGAAGTGTAAGCTGTCAGCATGGCATGAAATAATAACGGAAACTGGAATGGTGCCAACCAAAGCAGTGTTCCTCTGACCAGAATTCACCTTTCTACAGCTTACTTCATCAAACACATTAATAAGCATTATTCCTAAACGGGGGGGAAAAGTTATTACATCTAAAAGTGGTCCTTTGTCCGGTCACACAGTGGCGAGCGGGTCTAGGAGTGGGTGAAAGGTAATATGGCGGTATCAGGTGATGTTAGTCACTGGGTCACTGCGTTGCTTCTAGGAACACGACCCTGCTGCAGTCGTGACTCGGTGGCTCAGTAAGATGATCTAACGCCACGCGGGCCCAAAACATGCGGCATCTTCCTACACTCCGTGTATTCGGTCTCTGGCTAAAAGTCTCGTGGTTCGGTAACTGCTCACGTTTAGCTTTCTGTCTTATATTCGAGAACTTTCTCGAATTCACGTTTTTACTGTTAGTTGTCAAGAGTTTTTGGTCCCCTTTCTAGTGGCAGGATTACAGACCATCTATTCTTGTACCGGAACAAGTTTTAAGAGGTTTTGTGCGAAGGACAGAGTCAGTGTTTTCTGTATTACCCATGGTGAACTGGTGAATTTTTCCTGCTAAAAATGGGCCCATAACAGACATCAGTCATCGATGAGACTGCACTTAACGTGGCCCTCCCAGCAAATAAATGAGAGCTATGGAATATCCATCTGCTCCTGCAAACCCTCAGCCATCACTCACGTCCACCCTCAACCACCATCCGTAATGCTGCCTGGCTCAAAGCCCTCAGTGACCGCGCATCATTTACCTCCTCCACCTCCACCTCGGCTCCGGTGCAGGGTGGCGTCCACACGCGTGCCTGGCCTACATCATATCGATCTGTGAACCGAGCTTAAAACTTCGCAGCTCTGCCCGCGGTCGCTTCAGAAAGTCGCCTATACAGAAGAGAAAGTGAAATAAAATAGTAAAAAGACATTAATTTCAAGATTACAAGATAAAAACCACATTTATTCTGAGAGTGTTATGTACTTGTGTTTTTTCCCACTCGAGTCTGCCTTATATAGTGTCTCAGACTAGTTGGTTTGAGACGTTACCGAATCCAGCGCCCACGGGACCCACAGACGCGCTCACAGGTGGTGCTTACCTTGCTGATGTTACCTTGGCGACAGGACAGGTCTGCTCTCCAGATGCTGCCTGTCCTGTCGAGCTCTGTTCCACTTCATTATGGGCCATTCAGCGGCTAAATCCAAGTTACTTATTTGTTCACATTCAACAAATGGAGGAAATTATTGATGTAAAGTAATATGATTCTATACAGGGAGCATTGTTTGATATGGCATATTAACTAAGATATGCTACCCTTTACATTTTTTATAAAGATACTGTATCTTGAGTATAAAACATGCTTGCCATGCTTTTACAGTAGCTACACATACTCCTTTTGTTATTATTAAATTATACCATGAGACTTTATGGGATATATATACAACTCTAAATGGAACCTATGAGGTATTTTGAGGAATTCGTTTTACTGTTTACTAGTTTTACACATCATAGATTGGCTGCGTGTAGCCCGTAAGAACACGGCGCTCTTATTAAGGAGCCAAACGGGACAAAGACTGAGACTGTGCAAAATTAATCTCCCCTACGGCTAATAGACTTGAGCAGATCACCGAGTTCTTGGTATGCACTGACGAAAGGTGTTCAGTGATTGAGTGCCTGGTCTTTTGGGAGCGATAAGTCAGCCGAAACCTCATGTGAGTAGTCCAGCATGATGACTTATTGCTCAAATTCCAGTCCCCTTTAATCCGTAGCCCACCAGACACGGAGAGGATCTCCAACAACAGTCAGCAGCTACTGTCGAGCTGATTTGCCCTCTGGCCTCCTGTTCTTTTATGAGGAGAGTGAAGCTGAACTGCTCACTGTGTTCAGGAGGTCACTGTATGGCCTGTATCCCTACAAGTCAAGCATGATGGGCCTCGGAGCGCTGGCCGACCCCTCTGACGACTGGGACGTCATGGAGACCATCGGAAAGGGAACCTACGGCAAGGTCTACAAAGTCACCAGCAAGAAGGATGGAAGTCAGGCAGCTGTGAAAATCCTGGACCCCATTCACGTGAGTGTCTGCTCGGGTGGATCACGTCAGGGGTCGGCAGGACCTCCACCGCTTTTCCATTTGCTTCTCCCGGGATGCGGAAACCGAGCTATCGGTGTACCCTGACCTAATTTTTCCTTGTGGAGTCAATTGTTAGATTCCTAAGCATTACTTTATGTACTATATAGAGAGACAAAGAGACCTCAATTGCTGCTTTTTTAACGTCCGCTTGGTGTTTAATGAATAGTTATTGTGCCGTAGCAGTGGGTGATCACGGACTGTTTTGTGCAGTAGATGAGCTGAGACCTTCAAGGACTTGGGGCTTAAGAATTTTACAATCACGCCCAAGTCTGCTATGGACGCACAAAGGCAGAAAACAAATTCGAAGATACTTTGCTTCCTTTGGCTCTGTGTGGCTTATCTCCGAGTTCCAGCCAGGCTCCCAGAGTGAGGGACTGTTCTTCTTTCCTTCTGCCATTTTTTGCTTACTGGGTTCTTCGTCTCTGCACTGCTTGCTCTCTGCCTTCATGCTTTTGTCACTCTGATGCCACTCCATCCCCCTATCTCCCTCTCTCCCTCTCTTCCTCTCTCTATCTCTCCCTCCATATCCTTCTCTCCTCCTTTTCTTTTTCTCACCTGTCTCCCTCTCTATCCCCCTTTCTCTCTCTCCACTCTCTCTCTCTCTCTCTCGTTTCCTCCTCCCCCCTGTATCTCTCACACTGTGCTGTTTCTCCGTGTAGTATTTAGTGAGTGTTTGTGGTGTGTGTCAGCACTACAGTAGTTCAGCTCTGCCCAAACCCCCCTAAGCCCTTGGTTCTCGGGGGGGAAGGTACCTCGCCTGCTGCCTGCTGTCACTGATTACTCTAGTGCCCGAGCCGCACACACACTCACTCACTCTCACTCTCAGTCTCCTTTTCACGCAATACACACTCACTCGTTCAGTTTCTTTCACGCATGCTGCACATTCAATCAAACGTGCATTCAGTCATGTACATGAGATTTGCGCCTTGTCATTGAAGCCACATGCACAGAGGTAGAAGTGATCATTACGAGTGTGTGTGCGTAGAAGTAGGTTCCATGCTGGTGTTAGCTAGCATGTATTCATTATGTTGCTATCAGCCCAAAAGGGTCATGTCATCACACGTAACCCAGAACAGACTAGCAAACCGAAAGGTCTTGTGCTTTCCTGCCTCTCCCCGCAGGACGTCGATGAGGAGATCGAGGCGGAGTACAACATCCTACGTTCCCTGTCCAACCACCCCAACGTGGTGAAGTTCCTGGGCATGTTCTACAAGGCAGACGAGCGTGTCGGCGGTCAGCTGTGGCTCGTTCTAGAGGCGAGACTACTGCGTGTTTCCCTTCAAACCCGCTCAAAACATCTGCAGACGCGAAGGCCCGGGTCACCCCCCGGGTCAAAAGTGACCATCTGATGTTTGATCCTCACAGATCAGACATGATGTGACAGTGTACAGCATCTTTAATGGTTGCTTGTGATGGTTGATACTGAAGAGATGAAGTTTAAAAAAGCTTTTTTAAACCGGGTCTTGAGAAACAGTGGTCAGGTATTGACCACTCTGCCACTGCTGACCGGACGCTGTTTGAGTGGAAGACCACTGTCAACAGAGCAGTGAAGACAGCATTTTAGCAGAATGGCAGTGAGTGTCATTGCTAGAATTGGTGTATTAGGCACAGCGGTTTTACTGGAGTCGTTTCCACGATGGATAACACCACGCGCGCACGCTAACAGGTGGACTATAGCCGTTAACTGACAGTCAGCAGAGTAGGGAGGTAAAACCCATGAGGTGTGTGCAGCGTTCTTTAATAACAAAATTCTCTCTCTCTTCATCTCTCTCTCTGTCTCTCTCTTATTCCTCCCTCAGTTGTGCAATGGGGGTTCGGTAACTGACCTGATAAAGGGTTTGCTGATGAACGGCAAGCGTCTGGAGGAGCCCGTCATCTCTTACATCCTCTGTGGAGCACTGTTGGTAGGACACAACACACACACACACACTCACCAACACTCACACTACTAGGATAATCTGCTAACACCAGCATGTGGGGTGTGGTCACGGGGGCTGGCTCAGCAGTCTGCCTAAAAGAGAGGGGCTCTTTTGGGACACAGTGCAGGGGTTGGGGGGGGGGGGGGGGTTAACACTACCCAGTCAGTGGTTTCCCCAAGACACCCAGAAAAGTCCTCTCGGAGCTGGTAGGGTCTGTCTAATGTCTCTGTCCTGTAGGCTCATAAGGTGCAGGTACAGGTCTATGGATATCTTCTGAAGCGCCTGGGCATGAAGTCAACTGATGTAACTTTTCATTCCATTTCCGCTATTTTTGGAAAAGTGTGGTTACCATGCTCTGAACAAACCTGATACTTCAAGGTGACAACAAATTAGTGAAAAGCAGGGTCCTCCATAATGATACCCAACGACACATCACGTAAAACTGTGCTCGTCTCTCTTTGCTAACGATTGTCCATTGAGCATGCATGTGGCGTCCCCCCGTAACTCCCTCCTCCGTACCAGGGCCTGCAGCATCTGCACAACAACAGGATCATCCATCGTGACGTCAAGGGCAACAACATCCTCCTCACTACAGATGGTGGAGTCAAGCTGGTGGATTTTGGTAAGGCTCCGCCCATGATCGGGTGCTTTAGCTCGGTCATGCTGATGGAATGTCTCTAGGAGGCGCTGCAGAGCTCCACGGCCTCACAGACGAGTCCAGCTTTAAGCAGCATGGCTGTAAACCGATGGCCGACATGAAGTTCAGCACCGTTTGTCTGTATATTACATTCCATGTAATCGAAACAGCATCAAATACCCTCAGTCCTCTCATCCTTGTGCAGAGTGCTTGTGCTTCCTGTGTTACTATGTGATGTGTCTACCCCCATGTGAGTTCAAGCTTTCATAGCTCATTTAACTAGCAATATTAAGTGTTTTGCCCCATAAACTGTGTGTGTGTGTGTGTGTGTGTGTGTGTGTGAGATGGGTGTGGAGTAAATGATTTTGACTTGCCTGAGGCAGCTGCCTCTGTGTGCTGGGTGAGAAGTGGCACCCTGCAGTGAGACAAAGCTGCTCAGTTTCATTACAAATGGTGGTGATGGTGGTGATGATGAGGATGATGATTGCTGCTTCACTGGCCCATGGCCTGGTGCCATGTCAAATTATATGCCACCTCTTCAAAGGATCTGTGTAGCTGTCTGTATTCTTAATCGTTTCCTAATTGTTTATTAGTAGCTGTGACAATTTCCGATGTAATTTGGCCGGGGAGATCTCGGGCTGCCTGCTGTGTGCTGTGTGCGGTGGTTCATATAAATGCTAACTGGAGGTACGGCAGCACAGAGATGATTACGTTTCTAATAGAAGCTCTAAGGCAGTTTGGTCTCCTCCAGGTGTGTCCGCTCAGCTAACAAGCGCACGTCTACGCAGAAACACATCGGTGGGCACACCGTTCTGGATGGCTCCTGAGGTCTGTTGTTCTTTCTCCCAACACCGCCACCCCCCCCCCCTCCTGTATATATCTGTGTGCATATAAACATATAGAGCATGTTCCTGTATAGCTATAATACTGTCAGTCAGTCTTCCTGTCATTCAATTACCACATTATGCAAACCTGCAGGTTATTACAGTATGCTGTGATGTAAAATGGTTTACATTTTCATTGAAATACATAGTGTGTGTGTGGTGTGTGTGGTGTGTGTGTGTGTGTGTGTGTGTGTGTGTGTGTGTGTGTGTGTGTGTGTGTGTGCGTGTGCGTGTGCGTGTGCTCGTTCTCTTGAGAGGGTCATGTGAAGGTTAATAGCTGAGAGCCAGGTTCCCCCTTCTTGTGTTATTCTAAATTGAAGTGAGATGATTGGGCTAGAGGGGTGTGCCCTTCAGGCCAATTAGAATCCATTGTGAAAGAGCTACTCTTCTGTTCCATGACTGTTCATGCAGAGAGACCAATCCTGCTGTATTCTAGATGAGGGTAGAAAAAACCCTTCAGTTTAATGTCAGCAGTAATTAATGATGTCTCAGATGATTTTACATAGTTCATCTGAACTAAAATAATGCCGGTGTGGTCAGATCTGGATTAAACCTCATAAATGTAAATATTATAGTGTACATGTACTATTTATATGTATATCTAAATTATGTATTCAGAGATGGTGAAATCATAGTCTAACAAGTGAAATATGTGAGTTGGACATTTGCAGGACTCTTATATGTCTCTCTCTCTTCCACGCTTCAGGTAATAGCATGTGAGCAGCAGTTCGACTACTCCTACGATGCCCGCTGTGATGTGTGGTCTCTGGGCATCACTGCGATAGAGCTAGCCGACGGTGACCCGCCTCTAGCCGAGATGCATCCTGTAAAAGCACTTTTTAAAATTCCACGGTGAGACACCAGAGGGCGCCATGTGCACACCCAACATAGAGATGAGTTAGATAGAAAGAGAAACCTACGTGTAGGAAGGGAGAGTGATAAAATGATGAGGCATGAAGAGACAGTGTAAGTGATTGGTTGAATGCTGTGCAGAAAGAGAGGGGGGGGGGTGGAGATAGTCTTCTCAAGCTTTTCCTCTCTTAAGAAGAAGAAAGGAGCCAGAGTGAAGGACTCCAGCCTCAGTGCTGTGTCACCGTAATGCTCCTGTGATGTCATAAACGTTCTTCGTGTGCCATTATGACGCAGAATGAGTTCAGAACAAAACAAACGTCATTGTTACGCAGTAAATTTATATTCTAAATATTAACAAACAAAACGGGGCTCTTCCCAGCCTCTGAGACCCTCCTGGGTTATTCCTGGGAGAAATATATAAACCTCAACAATGTACATTCTGCTTGACATTTTTAACCCGACCCCCTCAATCACTAAATCTCTCCTGACACGGTACTCTGATTAGCGATGATTTGAGTGCTTTGATGGTGAATGCGTTTGACCTTCTGTCATCAGTACAATCACACCATTATCTCGCACAATGCAGTATGCCTGTGCCCTCTGATTGCAATTTGCATGTGTGATTAGCCTTCTCCTTTCTCATTGAGATGAGCCTGTCGCTGTGGCTGTGGGCACAATGTTATCTGTGGCCCGCCGAGCCCATTGGGGGGGGGTTTGCTGGCCGCGAGCGCTGCGCTAACCTCACCCAGGAACAACCGCAAAAACATGCGCTGCTTAGCATTACAGATCTGACAGCAGGAAAAACGGAATCTGGTGAAATAGCTGATTCTGCAGAATGCCGAAAAGCAATCTTAATACGGCAGCTTAGCTGATGGGCTAATCACATATTCTATATTTTGGAAATGGCTGGAAACAAATATAAATTCATGCTCATTTCTCTTTCGTAAACTACGTTTCTGTGTGCTATTGACAGATGATCCGATTCTTATTTTCATAGGAAGAGTGTGAGGTACCAGTTCATCATTCATCACATTTGTAAGATGTTTTTTTAATGTCTGGAATTCATAATTTGGAATGGTGCTCTTTATAGTGTAATCTGTTATGAGGTGATGTGGTGCACGTTCTCTATCTTTATTCGTCATGAAATGAAAATAGATATTTGGGCCAGGACTCATAAATCAATGGAATAGGTACCTTTAGCAAGGCGGAGTGTGAATAAATCTGCGCGTGTGTGTGCGCGCACGCGCTCGTGCATGCGGCGAAGCGTGAAATGATTCTGTTAACATGTCATCTGTCTGCGGCCCCACACGCTCCCACGTCAGTGTGGCCTGCGACTCCGAGATTGGGAGTGGGTGTGTGAAAGGTTTATCCTGCCACTGGGAGACCTTCCCTACTAATGAAGGACATCTGTGACTGTGAAACAGCTGTTCGCAACAAGGTTACAGTTCTGAGGATGTAGATAAAATAACAGTTTGTGGATAACAAATGCCTTAGTTACTGACACTCTATTAATATCCTGTGTTCTCCTGTTGAACATGCTTTGAAATCATTTATATTCATATGATCAGTCTCCCTGATGTCCGCAGCCCTGAAGATGACGTTGTTTATTGTTGCTCAGAGAGAAAGTGGGGTTTCAAGTTTACCACGATTACAATGACACAGGTATTCTCAGCATGCTACAGTGGTCTTTTTTTGGCAGTGTTTGCATGGGTGAGAGGGAGCACATTAACAGACGAGGCAGGTCACCCACCAGCATGCTCACACTACATGCACAGCGCACAGCGGCGCGCTAGCTGTCGATCTTCAAAGCTCGGGTTGTTTATGATGCAAAGACATCTGGAACTAATCCACATGTTTATCAGTTGCTTAGCCGGTGGAGTTTGCCGCGCATGTCGTAGCGTGGAGGTTTGCGCCCATATGCGTTCGATTTGCATTGATGTGCATTTGAATTTGCCTCCCTTCTCCCCGAGCAAAGCTCCCTCGTCTTTAGCAGAAGCGTTCAGCTTTGGGGGTCACGTCACGCCTCTTCGCCGCGTTGACGGCTGACGTGCCTCCACTCTGCGTGTCTCACACGGGAGGCTTATCGCAGCCCAAAGACACAAAGCAGCTAAAAGGCCGTAGCCACAGAACAGCCTTACCTGCAGAGTTCATTATTGCTGATGCTGTGATATTTCTGTAAGAGTTCAGATGGTGATCGCAGGCGCTCGTGTGAATTCTCCACACCGTAGTATTAATGTGTCATGGCCTGTCATGGCCTGATGGATAGGGAACTGGTCTTGTGACCGGAGGGTCGCAGGTTCGATTCCCAGACCTGAGGCCATGACTGAGGTGCCCCTGAGCAAGGCCCTTAACCCTCAATTGCTCACTTGTATAAAAAATGAGATTTAAAAAATGTAAGTCGCTCTGGATAAGGGCGTCTGCCAAATGCCGTAAATGTAATGTCATATTGAACCGTTGGCTGATTTGGATAAAGGGGTTAGAGGTTCTGTACTGCAGGGTTACCCCGTGCTGGTCCAAATCTACTCTGCACTGCATATGCCAGTGTTCCCTCTTCACGATGTTAGTGCAGGCAAGGCATTAACACACTGCAGGTGAGGCATTAACACTCAGTGCAGGTGAGGCATTAACACACAGTGCAGGTGAGGCATTAACACACTGCAGGTGAAGCATTAACACTCAGTGCAGGTGAGGCATTAACACTCAGTGCAGGTGAGCCATTAACACAGTGCAGGTGAGGCATTAACACACAGTGCAGGTGAGGCATTAACACACAGTGCAGGTGATACATTAACTCAGTGCAGGTGAGGCATTAACACAGTGCAGGTGAGGCATTAACACACAGTGCAGGTGAGGCATTAACACACAGTGCAGGTGAGGCATTAACACACAGTGCAGGTGAGGCATTAACACAGTGCAGGTGAGGCATTAATACACAGTGCAGGTGAGGCATTAACACTCAGTGCAGGTGAGCCATTAACACACATTGCAGGTGAAGCATTAACACACATTGCAGGTAAAGCATTAACACACAGTGCAGGTGAGCCATTAACACAGTGCAGGTGAGGCATTAACACACAGTGCAGGTAAAGCATTAACACACAGTGCAGGTGAGGCATTAACACAGTGCAGGTGAGGCATTAATACACAGTGCAGGTGAGGCATTAACACACTGCAGGTGAGCCATTAACAAACAGTGCAGGTGAGCCATTAACACACATTGCAGGTGAAGCATTAACACACATTGCAGGTAAAGCATTAACACACAGTGCAGGTGATACATTAACTCAGTGCAGGTGATACATTAACTCAGTGCAGGTGAGGCATTAACACAGTGCAGGTGAGGCATTAACACAGTGCAGGTGAGGCATTAACACACAGTGCAGGTGAGGCATTAATACACAGTGCAGGTGAAGCATTAACACAGTGCAGGTGAAGCATTAACACAGTGCAGGTGAGGCATTAACACAGTGCAGGTGAGGCATTAACACACAGTGCAGGTGAGGCATTAACACACAGTGCAGGTGAGGCATTAACACAGTGCAGGTGAGGCATTAACACACAGTGCAGGTGAGGCATTAACACAGTGCAGGTGAGGCATTAACACAGTGCAGGTGAGGCGCAGGCATGACTGGATTTAGAGGAACAGCTGTGTGGCCTGGCAGACCAACAGAGGCCCATGTGATCCCCTAAACCACAAAGTCATCATATTTGGAACTACTGAGCCCCAGAGAGGGTCATAATGCACCTTGACTCTGGATCAGAGTTCAGTAAAGAACTGTGATTAAGAGGAACTGAACATAAGGAGCTTTGAGGTGAAGATTCAAAGATCATATGATAGACACTAGTTATGATTATAAGGAAGAGAAGATAAACACAGTCTGTGGAGGAACACAAGAGGCTGGTAGCTGACCGTGGTCCTGACCGTGATACTGACCGTGGTCCTGGTCCTGTCCGTTATACTGACCGTGGTCCTGTCCATTATACTGACCATTATACTGACCGTGGTCCTGGTCCTGTCGGTTATACTGACCGTAGTCCTGTCCGTTATACTGACCGTGGTCCTGACCGTGATACTGACCGTGGTCCTGGTCCTGTCCGTTATACTGACAGTGGTCCTGACCGTGATACTGATCGTGGTCCTGTCCGTGGTCCTGACCGTGATACTGACAGTTGTCCTGTCCGTTGTCCTGTCCGTGGTCCTGACCGTGATACTGACAGTTGTCCTGTCCGTTGTCCTGTCCGTGGTCCTGACCGTAGTCCTGCAGCTCATGCCAACAGCGCTGGGCCCGTTTTGGACTGGCGGGCTGCTTGGGGTTGTCTTTCCTCAGAAGTGATTGCAGAGGAGCGGCCACGCTTGCTTGGTGGCTCAGAGAAACGACGCAGCCTTTTATTTGTGGCACATTCCCATCGAGCGCGCGTCTGCCAGCCCATCCGTCACACGCAGGGCCCAGGCGGCGTTTCACTTTCCCTTTGAGTCATGTCCAGAGGTCTGTGGAGGTTGGTCTTATTCCCACACCGCCGCAGTACGTTTCCGCAGAGTCCTCAGGTAGGTGTGCTAAATGCAAACCACCCTAACTTGTCTGAGATCCTTGATCATTCCCGTGATGAGACCCCAGAAGCAGACAGCCTGACAGTTCTTTTGCGAGTTTAAAAAGTGCTTTGGTGGCTTCATTGTATAAATGTTTGTATATCCTTGTATTTTTGTTTTTGTGCACGCATCAACCCTGAGGTGGCAGGTGTCCAGAGAGACTGTGGGCGGGTGTGTGCGCTCACACGCGCGTGTGTGGGCCTCTGTGATGAATGAGGTGAATGTTCAGTAGGCAGAGAGTAGGGAAAGTCTCTATCTGTGTGCCTTTTGCCTTTCTGAGGCCTGCAGAGGACATTTATAAAGCAGCCATCATCATGTAAAATGAGTCACTGCTTATGTTAGCAGTAAAAGGATACAAGCCGTTAACACAGAGACACACACCCACACACACTTTGCACTTGCAGTGAATGTAATGGCTTTCATGTTTGTTTTATCTCTGTATTATCTTTGTGTATATGTTATATATCTAAGTGAATTGTCATTATATATTTAGTGTGTGTGTGTGTGTGTGTGTGTGTGTGTGTGTATGTATGTCTGTTTGTGTGTGTATGTGTATTGTGCATGTGTGTGCATGCGTGTTTTTGAACCATCTCTAGCTTGTCATCCCCCGTGTAACGAACCGATGTTGCCAGCCCCCCCCCCCCCCCACTGCTGACGGCATCACCACTCTGCCAGCCGATTAGCGTCTTTCTGCCTGGCTTAAAATAAACTGCCCCTGTTTACATGCTGCTTTGGTGCCCCGGCAAACTGGCATCAAAGGGGGAGGAGCAACGGCTAAAGCTGGGCGGGGCCACGAGACGCAGCGGAAGGGGCCACATGCCACAGTGGGCGGGGTCATGGTCCACGGTGGGTGGGGTCACGAGCCACACCGCCCTTCATTTTGTTATGTATAAGCCGTTGGCGGCAGCATGGCAACATCAAGGCGCGGACGTAGCTGCAGGGGCGCATTATAGTTAGCGCTGGAGTCAGTTATTCTCCTTTGATCTGCTCTTCACAGAGGACTGTCTGTCTGAATTTCTATCAAAGAACGGAATGACTTAGAGCAGCCGGCAATGACAGATTACCGGCAAGAGAGGGGAAAGGGGGGAAAAGGGAGAGAAAACAGTGCTCATCGGGGTTTCGTTCATGTGCCTGGTTGCTTTGTTCTCGCTGATAGTTTATGATGAAAGAGCGTGTGAGAGAGGATGCGTTTTAAAGTAGCATGTCTGTCCTTAAACCTGTAATGCACCTTGGTCTCTGGATGAGACTTCAGTCGGCAGTAAAGCACAGCGATTAAGACTTGCTGAATAAAGGGAGGAAGGCTGAGGAGGAGGAGGAGGAAGGGATTTGATCTGTCGGGCAATTAAGCAATTAAATGATGAAATAGAATCTGGTAGTATGTCATGGAAGCCAGTTCTCTCTCAGCCAAAAGTTCTTACTAGTACCAGGCACATAGCAAACAATGACCCTGCAGTCCTACACTTCCTCTGGCATTTCCTCAGAGTAGATGCTCGGGGACAACGGCAAGCCGGCCTGGCCGTAGTGCTGGAGGCGGGGCTAGGGCAGGGGGAACTGGGTGGTGGGAGGGGCTAATGAAGAGGGTGGGGAAAATGGCTATAAAAGGGTACATTTAAGATTATTAGCTGTGTGGTCAATGTCACAGTGTGCAAACTGAAAAAATTATTGCAGTATGACTAGGCTCAAAAACTTTTGTTTTTCCGAGTGTTAATCATTATATCAGCTAGAGCTTGTTTTGTAATCTTTTCACTTACAGAACTTTTGTAATGTTGCTTCATTTGTGTGTGTGTGTGTGTGTGTGTGTGTGTGTGTGTGTGTGTTGTGTTGTGTTTCTACAGAAACCCATCCCCTACACTTCGTCATCCGGACCAGTGGTGCAGAAGCTTCAGTCACTTTATTGCTCAGTGAGTCTACAGTCGTCTCTCTGAGACGGTTACAGACACTCCAGCAGGAGTTTTGCTCAGAAGGTCTCACGACTCAGTTAATTCACTCTTCTTCACTAGCAGGACT